>NC_083881.1:55125388-55425488 GCF_032452875.1 Bos javanicus | reverse complement strand
CAGGCACTGAGTTCTATTTATTTTTGTATCTCCAACTTTTGACAGGGTATCTGGCACATACTTCCTTGGTGGTGCAGATGGTAAAGAATCTGCCTGCAATGCAGCAGACCTGGGTTGATCCCTAGGTTGGGAAGATCCCCTGGAGAAGGGAACAGCTACCCACTCCAGTATTCTTGCCTGAAGAATGGACAGAGAAGCCTGGCAGGCTACAGTTCATAGAATCGCAAAGAGTAGGACATGACTGAAGTGACTTAGCATGCGATGGGATAACAGAGGAGGAGTAAGGGCATAAATGATGCATTCTTACTCAGAGAAGGCCAAAATAAATTATAAGTGCTATTTGGATAGAGATAGCAGTCGTTTGAATAGAGAAATGTGCTAGAGCAAAAGGATGAGAACAGGTGAACTGTTCCTGACACAAGAAAAGAGCACACGGGCCAAATTCAAAAGAGCTCAATAACAGTCAGTATAGTAGTCCCTTCACAAATGCTGCCTTAGCTTTAGGAAAATATCAGTTTTAACATAAACACAATATTATTATTACGAATTACACTAGAGTGAGGTATTTGAATTCAGGTAAATGTATGAATATATCCCTTTTCATTGAGATGCTTTGACATAGCTTAGAAGCAGCCAGAACCCATAATCTTTTCAGTCTTAGCATAACCTTACCAGTCAACCGGAGGCCATCCTTTGTGAAACACAGTTAGATCAAAACCACCAACTCTACAAAGGAGACACTTATATTTCCATCTTAAATTCAAATACAAGGGAAACTTAATTTTTTAAATTCTCTGAGGTGACAAAAGTTGAGGAAAGGAAATGGATTTTAAAGAAAGACGAAAAGGAAATATGAATTACAGACAGATTAGGATGGAAATAGAAAAATGGAGAAGAAATTTCAAATTGACAGAAGACAGTAAAACAGAAATTCAGCAGAAATGTATCTGGAAATAAATAATACATCTCTGGAAAGGTCAGAGCCATATTATGCCTTATATTCAATGAAAATATAAAATCTAATTATTATGACAAGTTTTGTACAAGAAACCCATGAATCTTTCTTCCTGCTATGTCAGAATCATTCATCAGAGTTAACTATATATAAACTTTATTCAAACAAGCTTAAAAACCAACGGTGTCAAACTGAGTAAACAAAAAACTTTATTTTAAAAGAGCAGATACATTTAAACAATTTAATAATTCATAAATGTTGGTGAGAGCCTACTGTGTCCCAGCAATGGTGCCAGGTATCAGATGTACAACAGTGAATAGAATATGTATAATTCCTGTTTTAATGGAGTTCACGGTATTAAGGAGGTTGCAGGCATTGCATCAGAAATCACTTAGATGGGAGAAACACAAGAAACTATGAAAGCACTGATACACTTGTCTAGATGGAGAGGGTCGGAAATGTTTACATGAGGAAGTTAGAAAAGAGAGGACTAGCCAAGTCTGAAATCTATGTTCCTCCTCAAGATGCCTAGCAACAGTTAGCACTGTCAAATCCCTTTGTAAACAGGAGACCTCGTGGTATTTTCCAAGGGGAAGTAGCGGAGTCATTTCTAAGAGATGGTCTATCTAGTTTCCTTATTGTCACCAAACTTGGAATTTATAAGTCACTAGAAAATGTCATGTAAGCTGGATATTAATGGGGTGTATAAAGGAGCTGTTTCAGAACTGAAATGGCTCTTGTATGCATATCTACCAAGCACCGTTGAGAATTTTACATGCTCTAATATACATCAGAATTGGGAAGAACAGACTTGGGTAGTTTTGTTGATGGGCTCAGACTCTCCCATATTTCACTTGAGTATTTTATGCTCTGAATGTGACAACTCAACCTTCAGTGTTGTCTTAGAAATGGTAGGTTGGGACTTCAGAAATAAGTGTGAGTTGGCCAGATGAAATCATGGTGAGGGGTAGAAAGGGAGATGGACAAGGGAATGCTTAAAGCAGAGGAAACAGCTCATGGAAGAGCTCAATTAGGAAAGGTGAGAGGTTTGGCAAGAGCAGAGCTAAGGATGCAGGAAGTAGAATCACATGATAGGAGATCCTACAGACCATGTAGAGTCTGTAATTTATCCCCAGAGCAATAGCTCACAAGTGAAATGGTTTAAAAATCTGAATGACAGGAGCTAGTGGATTTTTAGACAATACAGAATAGGGAAGGCATTAGAGGAAGACAAGATAAGAAGCTGCTAAAATAATAATCATGTGGCTAGACTAAACACTCCAATTAAAAGGTAAAGACTGCTACTTCAAAGAATTTATGCAACAGATGTGCAGACCATGTGCCACCTGCAATTTACAAGCGTGATTTGAGAAGTGTTGTTTTCAGTAGCCAAAAAACTGGAACAACCTAAATCTCCAACAGTCATAGAATGGATAAGCATAACATGGGATACACATGCAGTGTGGAGCATTCAGCAGTGAGAGGGAACAAAGGGCTGCCCTTCAGAGCAATAGGAATGATTCTCACAAATGCAAATTTGAACTAAACAAGTCAGACACAAGTTACGCATCCTCCATGATTTCATTTCTAAAAAATTTGAAAACACACAAAATTAGTCTATAGTATTAGAAGTTGGATCAATGGTGACTTTTGAAGGTAGAATAGAATGGTCTTACAGAGGGGCTGAGTCCCCAGGGTGCTGGCAATTCTTGGTATCTGGATGTAGGTGGTGGTATCAACAATAATCACTTTGTACTAAACCAATAAGCTGTAGCTGTTTTTTTTTTTTTTCCACTCTTCTCTATGTTTGTTTCAAAATTACTTGAAACAGTAAACACAGACCATAAAGCTGAGGGTTATTGTCCTAGAAGAAAGAAGATAAAGCAATCAAGTGAAAAAAAGAAAAGGTTCATTTTGAGCAAAAATTCCCAAATTAGTCTTGAAAGTGATGATTTCCATCACAAGAGCCAGAAAATTGAAAGAGAAAATAGTTGTGGCTTGGTTTTTCTGTGGGAAGTTGCTGGTAGATTTGAGGGAATTTTAAAAAGCATGTTTTTGTTGATTAAAAGCAAAACTTGGAAAAGTCAAAATATGGAACAGGCAAGAATATGCAATGAAAAGAGCAGATTTCCCAACACCCAGACAGGAGCCTAGAACCTCTTATGGGCTATGATGGAAGAGGAATTTGTTAAGAACTCAAAAAAGGAGAGCAAAAGAGTTAGATGTGCCTATGAAACACCCAAGCCTCTGCCACACTCCACCTCATTCCATTCTCAGACGGCAGACAAGTTAGAGGAACTCTGGAGTACAGGGGGTACGGCCTTTCTGCCCAGGGCTTAGCCCTAAGAGACTGCCCACCTCTGAGAGAAGCCCTGCATCCAAAGGATACCAGGCAGTGGAAGAGAAACGGATGTAGGATGAGTAGAGAGAGAAAGGGGGCCCGATACATCCCCCTGAGACTCTTCCAGATCTAAAGCCACAAGGCAAAGCATCGAACAGGCCCTGGGTCCCAGAAAGCATAAAAAATTAATAGTAAACTGAAGAAAGCTCATGACTGACATAGGCTAACCCAGGTGATGGTATCCAGATAACTGAGGCCTGTGGAGCAAATGATGCCATCAGCCAATGCAGCAGAAACAGATGTTGACCCCATGGATCCTGCTGAGTCCAGAAACCCATCAGGACAGACAAGAAAGGTCAGAAGATGACCGTGAAATCCCTGCATCACCCAGCTCCATGGCATTACATAGGCCCTAATCTCAGATAGGGGAGGAGGAGACAACAGAGGCTGAGCATTAAGTGGGAATGACTGAATCTCTAGCCAGGAAAAGGATGCTTTTCACAACCAAGCAGAAATGAGGAATGCCATTTCATTTCCTGCACCCCTTACTCTGTGACTATAAACTACTTAACTACTGCACATGAAAAGATGCCCAGTTTCGGGGCCCAGTTATTATTTCCTTTGCATGCAAAAAGGTGCTCCTTCCAAGGTGTGGGAAAGGAAGGAGGGGAAGGAAGCCTCTGTTTCTGTAAAGCAGGAGTAATTATCCCAATTCATCATATTATTGGAAGGATTAAGGGACATCATGAAAGTGGCTGTCACCAAGCAAGAATCAATAGATATTAATCCCTTCTCTGGTGGAATGAAAGGGTTGGAAGAGACCTCCAGGAGCCTTCTGGTCCAACCACCTGTCTTTATGAAGGAAAATTCACAATACTTACGGCAAATCATTGTGTGACCTAGTTTTATAGATTTCAGTCATGGAAAGTCTATAATTCATGCTAGTACATCTCACAGATACAGTCAACAGTACTTCCTAGCCCCTTCCTAGCAATTTAAGCCACTTCTTCTCATTAAAATCTTTACAAAAGGAGAGAATAATTAGCAATGTCTTTTTCTGTAACTTTTCTTTCACTGGAAAATTGTCATCAAATCATCACTGAATCTTTTTTGTGTAAGCTAAATGATTTCTGTTCATTTAACCTTTCCTCACTGGTCCTGTCTAAGATCTCATTGTTTTTTATTCTCAGCACTAAAAACTTCTCTTAAAATGTGAAGATCAAAACAGAACATGAAGCTTTAGTAAGTAGGAAAATTACTTCTCAATTGTTATGGCATAACCAACAATGTTATTTCCTGAAACAACAAACACTGCTAATTTACAGAAATTTAATATTTTTAAGAGATAACTATGAATTGGATCCTGCTGTGAATATCACATATTTAGAAAGAGAGGAAGCAAGAGAGGAAATTCAGAGGCAGGAAATGTCGTGACTTACTCACTGCCCCGTCACGCCTGTTAGTGTCAGAGCTGGAATACCATCTCCATCTTCTCTCTCACCTGCTCCCACCTTTCGGCTAAAACAGATCATCCCTCACCTCTTCACTGTTCTACCCCACATACATTCTTTAAAAAAAAAAAACTGAAGGATACTTGGTTTACAACGTCATACCAATTTTTGTAGTCCAGGAAAGTGACTCAGTTATACACATAGAGACATTCTTTTATATATATATTCCATTCCATTATGGTTTATTATAAGGTATTGAATCTGGTTTCTTGTGTTATACAGTGGGACCTTGTTGTTTATCCAGTCTAAAATAGTTTACATCCTCTAATCCAAAATCCTCACTACACATCTTCTTGCCCTCCTTTAATTCACACACCATACTTCAGCCTGTGGCCACTGATGAGTTTTCCAAATTTGCTGGCATATTGAGTGAAGCACTTTTACAGCATCATCTTTTAGGATTTGAAATAGCTCTACTGGAATTCTATCACCTCCACTAGCTTTGTTCATAGTGATGCTTCCTAAGGCCCACTTGACTTCGCATTCCAGGATGTCTGGCTCTAGCTGAGTGATCACACCATTGTGATTATCTGGGTCTTGAAGATCTTTTTGTACAGTTCTTCTGTGTATTCTTGCCACCTCTTAAATTCTTAAAGAGATGGGAATACCAGACCACCTGACCTGCCTATTGAAAAATCTGTATGCAGGTTAGGAAGCAACAGTTAGAACTGGACATGGAACACCAGACTGGTTCCAAATAGGGAAAGGAGTAAGTCAAGGCTGTATATTGTCACCGTGCTTATTTAACTTATATGCAGAGTACATCATGAGAAACGCTGGGCTGGATGAAGCACAAACTGGAATTAAGACTTCCAGGAGAAATATCAATAACCTCAGATATGCAGATGACACCACCCTTTGGCAGAAAGTGAAGAGGAACTAAAAAGCCTTTTGATGAAAGTGAAAGAGGAAAGTGAAAAAGTTGGTTTAAACCTCAACATTGAAAAAACTAAGATCAAGGTATCTGGCCCCATCACTTCATGGCAAATAGATGGGGAAACAATGGAAACAGTGAGAGACTTTATTTTGGGGGGCCTCCAAAATCACTGAAGATGGTGACTGCAACCATGAAATTAAAAGACGCTTACTCCTTGGAAGAAAAGTTATGACCAACATAGACAGCGTATTAAAAAGCAGAGACATTACTTTGCCAACAAAGGTCCATCTAGTCAAAGCTATGGTTTTTCCAGTAGTCGTATATGGATGTGAGGATTGGACTATAAAGAAAGCTGAGTGCCGAAGAATTGACGTTTTTGAACTGTGGTGTTGGAGAAGACTTTTGAGAGTCCCTTGGACTGCAAGGAGATCCAACCAGTCCATCCTAAAGGAAATCAGTCCTGAATATTCATTGAAAGGAATGATGCTAAAGCTGAAACTCCAGTACTTTGGCCACTGCTGGGAAAGATTGAAGGCAGGAGGAGAAGGGGGTGACAGAGAATGAGATGGCTGGATGGCATCACTGACTCGATGGGCATGAGCTTGAGTAAACTCTGGGAGTTGGCGATGGACAGGGAAGCCTGGCATGCTGCAGCCTATGGGATCACAAAGAGTCAGACACGGCTGAACGACTGAGCTGAACTGATACTTCAGCCAGTAATATTTTCAAAAAGTGGATGTCATTGTCTTGGTTACAGACTTTCAATGATTTTCCAATGTGTGTTTGGGGGAAAAGACAGGAGTTCTCAGAATTTCCTTATTTCTGACATTACAAGAAATTTCAGGCTTATTATGTGTATTTCCTGCCCTGGTTCAAGAGCCAGCCATTTCTGTAAGGAGTCCTTTCCCTTTTATTGGAAATTTGTATTAGAAACCCAAGACTTAGATGCTAGATGTTCTTATGATATATCGTTGCTTCTAGGCCCTCTCAGTTGAAAGAATAAGAAAATATGTCTGTATATTTGCATGTCTACTAGCCTATGTACACACACATGCACACACACATATACATATATATAGCCATCTGTATCTGTATGCAACTAAACATGAGTTCATAGTGATGTTTCTAACTCTAATCCATGACCATATGGATCATTCTAGTCTGTTCTGTTTGCTTATCTATAAACTCCACTCCAACAGTAAGGAACCTGGATCCCACCATCTGCCATCCATTTTCCTAAGTGTTCAATTCCAATAGGCATGTACAGTGGTATCAAAATTATTAATTCAGGCCCCTCTGGGAAGCAGCTTTATCAACTAGAGTACAGTGCTTATGTTCAGTTGTTTTTGCCTTCAATCTTTCAGATTGCACTCATTTTCCATGCTGCTTAGATCAGCATTTTCCCCCAATCCTTTCAATGAAATTGTTTCATATATTACAAATTAGAGTTTGCATTCCATGCTGGGATCCTAAATGATTTCTTTAGATTTTCATGCATTTTAATGTATTGTCAAAATCACCATTATAAACACTCACACCAGTTAACTTCTTCTTCAGTAAGTAAATTTCAGCAGTGACTCTCCAAATTCACCTGTCTCTATATTTCAGCATGACACCCAGCCCTGTGGCTTTGCTTTTCTGATGGATTCAAGAAACGTTATTCATGTTCAGTTTGTCCAGCTTTTTCTTGTTGTAGTGATTGGAATGAAGACTGTCAAGTTCTTTTTTGTCAGAGCTAAAAATATATTTACTTTTTAAAAAGTGTTGATTTATTAGTCTGTGCCAGGTCTTAGTTGTGACTTGCAGGATCTGCTATCTTTGTTACATCATGCAGATCTTTAGTTATGGTATGTGGGATGTAGTTCCCTGACCAGGGATCAAACCCAGGCCCCCTGTGTTGGGAGCAAGGAGTCGTAGCCTCTGGGTCACCAGGGAAGTCCTTATATTTACTTTTTAATGTCCTCTTTCTGCATGCCTGAGAAAAAAACGATTGTGTCTGTGTTGCTCACCATTGTATTTAAGCACCAATTTCAACTTCTGGTCCAAATGTGTGTTGTGTGTTAGTCACTCAGTCATGTTCAACTCTTTGCAACCCCATGGGCTGTAACCAACCAGGCTCCTCTGTCCATGAAATTCTCTAGGCAAGAGTGCGGAGTGGGTTGCTGTTCTCTTCTCCAAGGGATCTTCTCAACCCAGGGATCAAACCCGGGTCTCCTGCATTGCAAGCAGATTCTTTACCATCTGAGCCACCAGGGATGCCCAAATACTCAACAAATATTTGTTAAATGGATGGAAAACAATGAATAAAATATCTCAAGTTCAAATACAAGTCCAATTATCTTCTTCTACACCATGTATACCTCCCAGATCTCACTCTGTCATCAGTCTTTTTACCAATTCATACTAATTGTTTCACTGTCACTTTTCACATGCTTATAATATTGGAAGAAATAAACTGTATTAATGACAGTTCAAGTCATCATTCAATACCTTTTTAGGAAAAGCAAATTTCACAGTCTCTCTCAGTAGCCTATCTATTATCAACTTTGATAGGAATTATTTTCAGGCAATAATAACTTGTTGGATTCACTGGGAACCTTTGTGCTTTGACCTCGTAATGATTTTAAACAAAGGATACGAACCAAGTTTTCCTCTGAAGTATGTAAATAGTTTGTCTTTATAAATCTGCTTTGCTACTTTCTGACATTCAAGTTAGTTGTTAGACTTTCTTCAAATAAGAAAATAAGCCAAACTTCAGGACTCGGCAGCTTGGGTAGCTAATCAAAGCCTCAGACAATCTAGATCCTGAGAACAAAACATGCCTTCATATGTGGTGGAATAATTATCTTGCCTGGTTTGCCACAAATCAGTAGATATTTAAAGCTCTGTTTATAAAGCCTGTGAATACAGGAGCCATGAAAAAACTACTAAGCAAGGCAGAAAAACCATAGGTCTCTATAATTTTCCATCTAGAGAAATATTATATACATGTACATGAATCAATATGTAATTTACACACTCTCTTAACTCTAACACAGACTCTTTACCAAAGTTTGGTGTGTTAGTATTTCTCAAGTGAAATATGTAGTCTTGTAAGGAGACTCACATGTTGCTTGTGGGAGTGTATATTGATATAACCTTTCTGGAGGTTATGTATAAAAGACTTAAATATTGACCCATAACTATCTCTTCTAGGAGTAATTTCCAAGGAAACAACTAACAAAGTAGGAGAATATTAAGCTGCAAAGATGTTCATCACATACTGTTTGGAATTGTGAAAAATTAGAAACAACTTGAATATCTAGCTATACTATACTGACTGATTAAATTGTGATTCAGTTGGACATTCTGCAGCCATTAAAGATCATGTTGTATAGGTGAATTTATTAATGTGGAAAGGTGTTCTTAATGAGCTGGAGAGTTAAATCTTACATTCAAAACATTTTGTATTACGTAATTTCAAAGATTTATTTATTTGTTTCAATATATAGATAGGGATGTTGTTGTTTAGTCGATAAGTCATGGCCGACTAAACAACACGGACTGTAGCCCGCCAGGCTCCTCCATCTGTGGGATTCTCCAGGCAGGACTACTGGAGTGGGGTGCTATTTCCTTCTCCAGGGGATTTTCTTGACCCAGGGATTGAACCTGCATCTCCTGTATTTGTAGGTGGGTTCTTTACCACTGAGCTACAAGGGAAATCCAAATATTCAAAATATTCAGTTATTTCTGGGTAAACAGTATGTATCCCTTCTTTTCATATTTTCTGATTTTGCTAATATGTGTGTATATTTTATGATTTTTTAAAAGAAGCACTCGATTTGTAGCCATTGTCATGGTACTCTGAGTTGGTCCTATTGCAATTTCCCTGCAAAGAGTTGACTCATTGGAAAAGACTCTGATGCTGGGAGGGATTGGGGGCAGGAGGAGAAGGGGACGACAGAGGATGAGATGGCTGGATGGCATCACTGACTCGATGGACATGAGTCTGGGTGAACTCTGGGAGTTGGTGATGGACAGGGAGGCCTGGCGTGCTGCGATTCATGGGGTCACAAAGAGTCGGACATGACTGAGTGCCTGAACTGAACTGAACTGAACTGACTGTGGTGCTCTCGAGGGGCCAGCATGTTGCACAACTAGAAAGAATGGCAGTGTTGCTAAAGACCTTGAATAGGAGGTACTGACATTATCTGTTGAGGAAGAATGACTATAAGCTAGGTCTCTTCTTCCTTGTTTTTCAAAGATGAAGCTGAAATATACAGAGCAGGATATGGGGGCAGGTTTGGAATATCATACTAAGAAGGCAAAGTCAAGATAAGAAAGTTTCGGTGGGACGGACAAAGGTGGGGTTGCATTTGTAACGCAGAGGAGAGACATAAGATGCGATCTTCAATTGGGGTATGATTTTCAGGTAATCTATTTTCAAATCATCAATTTTCAGGGGCAGTTTTTCCTGTCATCAGGTAGACTCCTTTCCCCAACTTCACTTTTTATAATAGCCCTTATTTCTCCCATGTTACATAAGAAAGACATCCCCATGACTCATCCTGAATCTGTCATTGTTCTAGGGTGTAAAAACATCTGGGGTACCTGCCAAAGACAACTGAAATACTGTAGAGAATTTCCTTTGTTGATTAATCAAGATGCTATCTTCCTGTCTTCCTTTGAATGACATACATCTGATAAGACTAAAGTATATGGCATTAGAAATGTAGTGCTATGTTGGCCCTTCTAGGAATGTTCCTCAATTCCATGTATAATAAGAGTAGACAGTCTTCACTACTTCCCTTTTGTAGACTCTTTTCAGAGCATGCGTCACTCCCTGAGACAGAGCAGAAAACAAAGTAATGACAGCATTGTTAAGAAACACTGAAAGCTAAAAATTGCTTTTATATTTTCAGATACCATAATATTTATAGAAGAAAAGCACCTTCTTGCCAAAGTAGTATAGCTCAGTGATGCTGTCTTTTAAGAGTAACTGGAATACTTTCCAAGCCTATTCAATCTTTTCTAGTTATAATGGAAAGTACATCCACAAATAAAGGTTTTATTTCTTTTAATGTGCAATATTCAATGTGATACATTAAAGTACAGATTATCAAATCAGACCATAAAATACTTATTCTAATTATACATTAGTTAATCTTATAAAGTGGTTAATATCTTTCTATCCCCTATTACATAATAAGAAATTATATATCAATTGCCAGGTAAATTTAGCAATAAAAATATCCTTCTTACATAAGGTACCGAGAAAAATGCTACCATCGTATCCAAAAATTAAGAATTCTGAATATTTATATACAATTCTTTATTTAACACTGTCTTGAAACTTACACAATATAGGCTTAAAAACCCATTTAATTTAAAAACACATTATGTTTGATTTATGTACTCCTCTTGACTACTTGTCTTAGCTATCCATCACATTGCTAGCATGTTCATCCCTCAGTCGTATCTGACTCTGCAACCCCACGGACTGCAGCCCGCCAGACTTTTCTGTCCATGGGGACTCTCCAGGCAAGAATACCGGAGTGGATTGACATGCTCTCCTCCAGGGGATCTTCCCAGCCCAGGGACTGAACCTAAAATCTCTTGCGCTGCTGAATTGGTAGGCGGATTTTTTACCACTGTGCCACATTGCATTAGTAGAAATTAAATAGTCAAAAAGTAACACATAGCTTCCAGTTTCTAGTTCTGCATGAAAAAAAAATTGAACAACCTGAAAAATCAACAACTCTCCCTAGATCTGTAAGAAAAGTGACATCACAGGACAAACTGCTGCCTCTAAAATCATTGAAGCCAACAGGCAAACACAGAGAATCACAACTTACCAGAGCAGAAACACAGGAGCTGTTTCACCTTCATGGGAGCCAGTGCCAGGGTAGGAAAACCAGAACTGTGGGAGTGGACAGGTCTGAGAGTTAAAATCTCCAGGAGGACACAGTCAAGTTCTTTGCCCATTTTTAAACTGGGTTATTTTAGTGTCTTTTGTCTGTTTTTCTGTTTTTGTATAATAGTTTCTGATTTTTTTTTTAATATTAACCTCTTATGGTTTCTCCCATCCCATTCATTGCCTTTTTACTCTGTTGATCATTTCCTTTACTATGCTTTTTGGTTTGATGTAATCCTACTTGTCTATTTTCAATTTTATTGTCTGTATTTTTGGTGTCATATTGAATAAATTATTGCCAAGACCTGGAGGTGGTTACATTTTAGAAATAAGGTGAACTTGCCTAAAATTGGAAGTCAAAAGTGAGAAGCATGTCACCCTACTTTCCTACTCTGTTCCTGCTGTTGCTTTTGTCTTTTCTGTCAACAAAGATTGTAGAGTCGTCTGTTTTTCTGTTGGCTATGTTAGAAAAGCTTCCAGTGTCCAGTCATTACCTTCATGTGTGGTAATACTGGGCCTCCATTTCCCAGGTACAGGTACAGATTTGAAGAAGTGGCATTGGGGACTTCTCTGGTGGTCCAGTGGTTAAGACTCCATGCTTCCACTGCAGAGGGCTTGGGTTCTATCCCTGGTCAAGGAACTAAGATTCCACATGCTGTATGGTATGGCCAAAAAAAAAAAAATGAAGGTTGTTGGTGGTGTTTTACCTTTGGCAGCAGTAGCCAACACCTTCCTGATTGTCGGCTATCCTGAATGCAGAAATGGTGGCTGGACTGAAACCAACAGCTTACTGATCACAGAAAAGTCAGCTGCATTTTTAAAAGCCCAGTTTTGCATGTGACTTTGGGATTCATTCCTGAAAGCCCAACATAGAATTTGTTGCTTCATCCCACCCAACAGTTGTGTAAGCCATTTGAGACCCTAGAATAAATACTTTTCTACATAATCTTTTAGCCAGGTTAGATTCTAGATATATATCTGGGATAGAATTTTTTTTTCCCCCACAACTGAATTGTTGCTAGTGGTAAAGAACCCACCTGCCAATAGAGGAGACAGAGAGACCAGGGTTTGATCCCTGGATTGGGAAGATCCCATGGAGGAGGAAATGGAAACCCACTCCAGTATTCCTGCCTGGAGAATCCCACAGGCAGAGGAGCCTGGTGAGCTATGGTCCATGGGGTCGCAAAGAGTCGGACACACTGAAATGACTTAGCATAGGACACAAATGAATGTCAAACAATACAGCCATTTACCTTGTTACCTGGGTTGTAAATATCTTTTTGCTTTTTTTTTTCCCCAGTGGAACTAAAGGGTAGGGGTAGGGAGAAAAGGATTCCTCTCTGGTCCATAGGAGCTCGAGTTGTGTGTGACCTTCACACCTCCATCAGTCTTGAATGATTCTTTCCCTTCCCACATATATGAATATTACCCTCCTCAGGGTGCTCCAGGGAGACAGCTGGTAGCATGGCCTCATGGAGATAAATCTACACTTAGTAGCCGAGAAGTTATGGAGCAGATATGCTGACTATATTTAGACCTCATAAAGCACAGCAGGAGCATTTAAATTAAAGCTATGAAGCCAAAATTGAAAGGCTCCTAGTTCTAACTTGGTCATTTCATCCAGATATACCACCTGCACACACCCAGGAGGTTCTTGTTGTGTTAGGTTTATGTTGTTTGTGTGATGGGTGTGGATGTAGACCAGCGGTGTGAGTGGAGTCCTGGGAAGGAGAAGGGACCTGTTATCCGGTGCTGCTGTTCCTCCAGCTTCTCAGGTTGTTTTTGCTCTTGTCCTCATCTCTTCATCCCAGTTTCCCTTTTCCCTTCTCGCTCTTCTCCCCTCTGTGCCCATCTTCACTGTAGGTTATACCTCAAGCCCACTGGTCCTTTCTCCCTCTCCATGCCCATTTTTCTCTCTTTGTTTTCTTCTCAGTCTAAAGAAAAAAGCAAAGTAACAAAGCCAAGGTGTCCTGCCAAGGCTAAAAGAAGCTTCTACTCCTCCATCTAATACCTGACTCTCTTCTCTCCTGTTACATTTAATCATTTTCTATCTTACAAAATGACACAGATGAAAGTGAAGAAAAGGGAGAAAACATCAATGAGAATAAAAGAAAGTGGTGTTCGAATGGTCTCTATTACTTGCCTCTATAACTAGAAAAGAGTGCTTGTGTGTTGTTATTCAGCGCCAGTGCAGGATCATTTGACAGCACTTATTCCATTCCTATTGTGTCTACTCTGACAATGGGATAGCAAGTGGCTAGAAAATGATATATGAGACCCAGTCTCTGCCCTTCATCAGCTAGTAAGACAAGTATACTAATACAATTATGATTAAATGTGATAAATCAATACTTGAGTTGGAGCCAGAAATCTCAGTCATCTTTTATTCTTCTTGACCTTTTGAAATGTGAGACCCTTGAATCTCCCCTTTTCCCTAAAAATAATGCCTTCTTTATAGTTTCCTGAACCTTCTGAGTAGAGATCACAAGGCTATGATGTTAATTCATATCATCTCCTTGTTTCTACTCTTAGCCCCTTCACTCATTCTTCACACAGTAGCTCAAGTGGCCATTCTTAAAATACAAATGCAATCACATTACCTCCCTCTTAAACCACCCCCTAATGGTTTCCCTCCTCACCATGGTCCCCACGCCATACTAATCCTGCCCTCCTCGCCCTTTCTCATTCCTCTGACCCTGGTACTCTATCTTTGCTTCCTTAGACTTGCTGGTTTCATTCCCCACCTTGAGACCTTTGAGGCCATTTCCTCCTTATGGAATTGTTTTCCTCATAATCTTCACATGACTGATTCCTTCTTATCTTTCAGACCTCCTCCTAAGTGTCATCTCCACAGTGAGGTCTTCCCAGGACACCTGATGTAAAATAACCTCTCAATAAACCTGTTTCAGTCTCTGTATACAATTATCACTTTTTTATATTTCTTTTGCTTATTTATTTGTTTATTGGCCCCACCCTTCAACCTGCTAAAATGTAAAGTGTATAGAAAAAATAATTGATTTATCGGATCCAATTTCAAAGGCACTTAGTGGCTCAGAGAATTGATAGAAAGCTGGAGGAGCAGACTGGGGAGTTAGGTTGGATCCCAGAGGCCCATGAACACTAAGCATCAGGAATGAAGATCCAGGCCATTGCCAACAGACACAGCTACACACCAGGGCTGCCCTGGATACCATCACAGAACCTGACCATCGTTGCCACACCCACTGCTCCTGGATATGACACTGAGCTCCTCAGCTTCCACCCAGATTACTTAGGTCTCTTACCCTTCATCTGAGAACACCAAGGCATCTTCATGCAGATACAACCCTGTACGATATGGTAGATAAAAGGCTGCGTTTTGGACTCTGACACTTAGAACTCTGGCTGAGGATGTAACCCAGACAGGTCAACCTCTTTGGATATAGAACAGGGAGCATAAAGGTGTAGATCTGGAAAAACAGAACTGGTGCTGTCCATCAAAGTGCTGGGTGCTAGGCATCAAAAGCTGCTCTTCAGCTTCTACTTCTGACATTCAGCTAGTTGAAAAGTTTGTATCTTTAGCCTAGGTGAGTAAATGTTCATCGTAAGTTGATATCAATTCAATTTTCCTACTACCTGAAATCTAAAACCCTAGTTTTCATATAAGATAGTAGAATGAAAAAGAGATCATAGAATAATTAACAAACATCAGACAGCTGCTTCAGTCCCCATTCCTACAGTTGGGCAAGAGGCCTCCATTGCCTTCTGCCGCTTCACAGTCCCTGTTTGTCTTAACCCCTGCAAGCACTTCAACTGCAAAGGGATTTTTATGTGGAAGGATGACCTTCAGGATCTGAGTACTGGGTGGTTTTGTCATTTGGGGTTGTTGCTATTTTCCACTGAGCAGCACTACTAACAAAGGAATGCTAATGGGCATTGCCAGGGAATTGCCAGGGTTCTAAACACAGTCCTTCTCATCTTGCAGATGAGAAATCATGGTAAGATCCTGGGAAAGAACACACCAGAAAGAGAAAGAAGTCCTTCCAAGTGATCCATATACAGAGATTTCCTTCTCTTCAATTTTCCAATTGGGTCTCCCAGTGCCTGATCCCCTGGCCAGCCCACTGGCTCTTGCCCATACCTCAGTTTGGATCTATGATGTAGAGTCTCTTTCCAGACAAAGTGAGCAACCAGCCTCACCTACAGTTATGCCTATTGGTTTAATATCAATACACTTTCACCCCTGTCTCTTGGAGCCTCCCCTCATTAAGTGCAGCTGTAGTGCAGTAATATCCAACCCTGCCTGGTGCTAATATCCCAAGTAGATATATCAGTGACTCAGGCCCACATTTTTTCCTCCTTCATGAATAAGTCCCGGCAATTCTCTGTGAGGCCAAAGATGGGAGCTGAAAGAGAGGCAGCAAACAATAGAAGCAAATGAGTCTGACCTACCTGCTTGTGACCCCAGACCTTCTCAGATCCAATATCTATTAGCAGTTCCTACTCTGCAATAGAATCTCACTGATCCCCTTCCATTTTATGATTCAGCAACTCAACCTAACACTAGTTAATAATGTAATAATGTGCAGTTCTGGGCAACACAGTCACATCATGTTCCACGGTCAGACTTCGGCTTCTACCTGAGCCCAGTGACAAGCCTGCGAAGTAGGAAATACTGTCAGCATTTGCATAGGTGTAGAAATTTGCAAAAGTTATGTATCTGGTTTAAGTGGCAGAGCTAGGATGCAAATCTAGAGTCTACTGTCTTAATCAACACAGTATATGATGTAGTAGTATTTTGATTTGGACTTTGAAAGGTAGGTGAAGACTGGGCTTTAGTATCAGTTTAACATTTATTATTTACATCATCACTAAGACCCAGGAAATATACTAAATGCTTTTCATTTATTGTCTCATTTATTGCATACAAACCCCCTATGAATTAGGTCCTCTTATCATTACAGCTAACCCTTGAACAAAGCAAGGATTCCCTTAGTGGAAAATCTGCATATGACCTCATGGTCAGCCTTCTATTTCCACAGTTCTGTGTCTGGGAATTCAGCCAATCTCAGATTGTGTAGTATTGTAGTATGTATTTAGTGGGGAAGAAAAAAATCCACATGTAAGTGGACCCATGCAGTTCAAACAACGTGGACCCAGGGTCAATGAGGAAATTACATTTCTTACACAAGAGGAAATTGCAACTTAGGCTAAGTGATTTTGTCATATCACACAGCAGATACTTTACCAACTGAGCTATGAGGGAAGCCCATCACACAGCTAGATAATGGTAAAACAAAAATTTCAACCATGCAGTCTGACTCCAGATCACAATGATAAGCTTTAACAGAGTAGGAGAGTGTTTAGACAGAAAGACTAAGCAATAGCAGGATGGAGCTAGATATTTAGGTTGGAGTCAGAGTGACTTTAAAGTGTCAGTTAGGAATTACCACGTATAGGGTGATCTCCAGGTAAAACTAGTAAATTTAACCTGTTTAAGATCAGGGTTCGTGCCTAATTCTCTCACTGCTCTTCAGTTATGGTCATCAGCAGTAGGTCCAGGGTATCCAGCAGCAGCTGGGAGAAGTGAACAGGGCTGAGAAAACACCTTCTGCTGTGGGATGACAGCCCTGTGTGCATGCGAGTCATGCTCTGGATAAGAGAGGACAGTACCAAGATCTTTAGCAAACAGTTCCAGCCAGAAGGGAGCTGGCCATCTACAAGGGATGCAGCAGCTATTCTTCCTGGTCACCTGTATCATATTTTACTTTGAGACTCAAAATCCTCCTTTTCTTGACTTAACTGTACTTGACCACCTGATTCTTTCTCAGAAGATTCTTTTGAGCTTCAACTTCTTTCCTGCTTCACCTGTAAAACCCACAGGGCTTCCCTGGTAGCTAAGCTAGTAAAGAATCGACAGGCAATGCAGGAGATGCCAGTTCAATTCCTGGTTTGGGAAGATCCCCTGTAGAAAGGATAGGCTGCCCAATCCAGTATTCTTAGGCTTCCCTGGTGGCTCAGATGGTAAAGAATCCACCTACAGCACAGGTTGTGAAGATCCCCTGGAGGAGGGCATGGCAACATATTGCATATTGAGTGCATATTGCATATTGAGTGCAGCACTTTTCAGGATCTGGAATAGCTCAACTGGAATTCTATCACTGCCGGTAGCCAGCGTGAGGAACTCCGCCCATGACAAAGGTCATGAGGAAGGAGGCTCGGCATACGCAAAGGCGGGATCGAGCTTCAGGAGTCCCCCTGGAAATTCTCGAGCATATACCCCCAAAACCAGAGTCTGCCTACTTTCTGCTTTGTGCTTTCACCTACACCTCTGACTTTACGGGGGGCTGTCCCCAACGACCTCTCTGAAAAAAGAGTTAGCTTACAGCTCCAGTTAATAATTCCTGGGTGTGACAGTGTTTAACCTACAAACTCCTTTGGAAATCCTCTAGCCTGCCTGAATAGGTTTTTCCGGCCACATGTGATTGTTCAGAGCCTCCCAACTGTGAGAGGCAGGAGATGTTCTAAACTGTCTAAACACAGATTCTTTTGAGTAGTTAAAAGATTGATTAGAAATTGTATTGGTAAAGGGATTTTCACTTGTTGGGCCAATGTTTGCTGCTAAGTTTCCATATCCCTTACCTGCTGTGTCCCTGGCAGTGTATTGATTAATATAGTTGGTGTAAGTAGTAGCTTTAATGTTTGTAACCTGGGACCCTTGAGTTAATTCTTTTTCTTGTTATAGCCCACCACACCTTTGCTCTGTAGGAATGCAACTTTATCTAATGCTTTTTGGAGGCTGGCGCCTGACTTGAGAATAATCACCTTTAGAGAAAAAGGCCTCCGGGCCAGAAGATGATGCAAATCACCTAAACTTTTGCATATGATAAGTTTGCAGGAAGAAAGCCTGGTTTGCTGCAAGACTCTACCCCTTCCCCCATTATCCTCTATGCATAACTTAAGGTATAAAAACTACTTTGGAAAATAAAGTACGGGCCTTGTTCACCGAAACTTGGTCTCACCATGTCGTTCTTTCTCTTACCTTCTGGCTGAATTATTCAGCCTCTTTTCTCCACTGAATTTCCTCACTGAGCTATCCTTATTTCAGCCTCTTTTCTTCACTGAATTTTACTGAGCTATCCTCATTCTATTACTCTTTATATCCTTAATTAACATTTAATTAAGCAATTGTTTCCTGATCTTCGCCTACGCGGTCTCTCCTTCGAATACCCTGGATCAGCCAGGGCTGGTCCCCGGCAGCAACCCACTCTAGTGTTCTTGCCTGGAGAATCCCCACGGAAAGAGTCTATAGGGTCACAGAGAGTCAGACACAGCTAAGCGACTAAGCACAACAGAGCATAAAACCCACTGATCTTTCTACCCAGTCTACACCTCTTTGAACTTGATCTCTCACTGGCCATCTGCAACATTGAATCTTCCAGATCCTTTCTGATCCTGATTTGTCCTGGTTGATCTCAAACTGCCTACATTCCACCACTCCCCCCTCTCCCTGCCCTGCACCTGATTATTTTAGGATATTAATTATGGTGGAAGTAATATAATAAGCTGGAAGAAGAAAACACAGACTACAGGAGGTCAGATGGGGAATCATTGTCACTATTCACATGGAAGGTAAGAGCCACAGCTAGAATGAAGGTGGCACCAACAGGAAGCAAAGACTTTTTAAAGGAGCAACAGAGTCAGCTGGCTAATGGATAGTGAAAGTGAAGTCGCTCAGTCGTGTCTGACTCTTTGCGACCCCATGGACTGTAGCCTACCAGGCTCCTCCATCTGTCCATGGGATTTTCCTGGCAAGAGTACTGGAGTGGGTTGCCATTGGCTAATGGATAGAGGTGAGAAGAAATAGGAAGAATTCAGGGGTGAATTTGCAGTTTTGTGTCAAGATAAGCTGAAGAATGGTACCACTGAAACAGTAGGTTGGAAGTTCGGGGATTCAACTGTAAACATCTGAGCTTTAATATGGTCATTGTTTAATTTGGCCAAAGTTTCACTGATCCGTTGGGAATAGAGATCTTTGGCCCAGGAGAGAAATCAGAACTAGCTGTTGATTAGAAATTATTTACATAGTGAAGGTTAGAGAAGCAAGGAGAAAGAAAGAGCTCTTCAAGGGAAAAAAAGTATTTTACTTTGTAGATTCCCTTTGTGTGTCCAGTAGATAAAATGCCAGAGCACAGTAGGCTTCATCCTTTTTCTCAACTGGCTTCTTTCACTTTTGAGGCTCAGATAAATATATATGAAAATAAATTGTTGACAGGGGTAGTAAGTACAAGAAAAAGAATAATGCTTCCCCTAAAAAAGATTTTCTCTAAAACCCCTCAATTTTAGATCTTATTAAAGCACATTTCCACTTTCTGTTATAATGATAGCATGAGAAACCTCTTATTTTTACAGTGAACTTGGTTATATATTATGGTAACAAAATGGAATGATCTGGTTATTCAACTTTTCATTCTGGAATGATTATGTACTGCTACTGCTAAGTCACTTCAGTCGTGTCCAACTCTGTGCGACCCCATGAACTTCAGCCTACCAGGCTCCTCCATCCATGGGATTTTCCAGGCAAGAGTACTGGAGTTGGGTGCCATTGCCTTCTCCGTGATTATGTACTACATACATGGATTAATAATTTTTAAAGAACTATAAAATCTCAAACTCCTTACATCTGAGAAAGCATAAGGCATACCATTTAATTTTCCTTTGCTAATTAAAAAGACACATAGGGAATTTGAATTCATCAGGGTCATCATCACTGCAGCCATAAATTTTCATTGGTCTAGGAATGTGTCAAAGCATAGGATTCATTGGACTTACTGATATTAAAAATTCTAGGCCATCATTGATTCTCTACCTGATCAAAGGAGACAAATGAGTCTGGCCAGAAGAATTTCCTGAGTATCACAACAATAAATCCTCTAGAAATGAAATGCATTTATAATGAAGTTAGCTTTTGCTATATCAAGGATCTCTTTACTATGATCATTAGAATTGCTATTACAACTTCATCTTCTGGTATCCCACTACACACAAAAACCATTAGCAAAAGTCTATGGTTAATTTGTTTGATTGACTGTGTACTATCTTTTAATGCATCTTTTAAGTATGATTTTAAATTTTTTTAATATTAAAAAAATGTATTGGAGTATAGTTGCTTCACAATGTTGTGCTAGTTTATACTGTACAGCAAAGTAAATCAGTTATATGTGTATATATACCCTTGTTTTTGGATTTCCTTTCCATTTAGGTCTGGAGAAGGCAATGGCACCCTACTCCAGTACTCCTGTCTGGAAAATCCCATGGATGGAGGAGCCTGGTAGGCTGCAGTCCATGGGGTCGCTAAGAGTCGGATACGACTGAGCGACTTCCCTTTCACTTTTCACTTTCCTGCATTGGAGAAGGAAATGGCAACCCATTCTAGTGTTCTTGCCTGGAGAATCCCAGGGACGGGGGAGGCTGGTGGGCTGCCGTCTATGGGGTCACACAGAGTCGGACACGACTGAAGTGACTTAGCAGTAGCAGTTCCATTTAGGTCACCACAGAGTATTGAGTAGAGTTCCTTGTGCTATACAATAGGTTCTTATTAGTTATCTATTTTATACATAGTATCAATGGTAGATACATGTCAATTCCAATCTGCCAATTCATCCCATACCCTCCCCTTCTCCCTTGGTATCCTTACTTTTATTCTCTACATCTGTGTCTCTATTTCTGCTTAATAAATAAGATTGTCTGTATGAATTTTTTCAGATTCCATATACATGTGTTAATATACAATATTTGTTTTTCCCTTTTGAACTTACTTCACTCTGTAAATAGTCTCTAGATCCATCCACGTATCTACAAATGACCCAATTTCGTTCCTTTTTATGGCTGTGTGATATTCTTTTGTACATATGTACCACATCTTCTTTATCCATTCCTTTGTTGATGGACATTCAGTTTGTTTCCATGTCCTGGCTACTGTAAATAGTGCTGCAGTGAACACTGGGGTGCATGAGTCTTTTTGAATTATGGTTTTCTCTGGGTATATGCCATGTGGGATTGCTGAGTTATGTTTTAGTTCTATATTTAGTTTTTTAAGGAACTTCCATACTGTTCTCCATCAAGGCTTTATTAATTATAGCCCACCAACAAGAGGGCCCCCTTTTCTCCACACCCTCTCTAGCATTTGTTTTTTGTAGATTTTGTGATGACAGCCGTTGTAACCAATATGAGGCAATATCTCATTGTAATTTTGATGTGTATTTCTCTAATATTTCATGATGTTGAGCATCTTTTCATGTGTTTGTTCGCCACCTGTATACCATCTTTGGAGAAATGTCTATTTAGGAGCAGGCACTGTATGTTAGAGAAATCTAAGCAGAACAGAAAAGGAGCAGATCTGCCACACATTTTTTAATAATTTTTTATTTCTTTTAATATTGAGCTACTTAAGCTGTTTGTATATTTTGGAGATTAATTCTTTGTCAGTTGCTTCATTTTCAAATATTTTCTTCCATTCTGAGGGTTGTCTTTTCATCTTACTTATGATTTCCTTTGCAGTGAAAAGTTTAATTAGGTCACATTTGCTTATTTCTGTTTTTACTCTCAGTACATCAAGGCTGTATATTGTCACCCTGCTTATTTAACTTATATGCAGAGTACATCATGCGAAATGCTGGCTTGATGAAGCACAAGCTGGAATCAAGATTGCCAGGAGAAGTATCAATAACCTCAGACATGCAGATGACACCACCATTATGGCAGAAAATGAAGAGGAACTAAAGAGCCTCTTGATGAAAATGAAAGAGAAGAGTAAAAAAGTTGGCTTAAAGCTCAACATTCAGAAAACTAAGATCATGGCATCTGGTCCCATCACTTCATGGGAAATAGATGGGGAAACAGTGGCTGACTTTATTTTTGGGGGCCCCAAAATCACTGTAGATGGTGACTGCAGCCATGAAATTAAAAGACGCTTACTCCTTGGAAGGAAAGTTATGACCAACCTAGACAGCATATTGAAAAGCAGAGACATTACTTTGCCAACAAAGATCTATCTAGTCAAGGCTATGGTTTTTCCAGTAGTCATGTATGGATGTGAGAGTTGGACTGTGAAGAAAGCTGAGTGCTGAAGAATTGATGCTTTTGAACTATGGTGTTGGAGAAGTGTTGGGGGCTAGCGTGAGGCACTCTGCCTGTGGCAAAGGTCATGAGGAAGGAGGCTCGACATACACAAAGGCGGGATTGAGCCTCAGGAGTCCCCCTGGAAATCCTCAAGCATCTACCTCCATAACCAGAGCCTGCCTACTTTACTACTTTGTGCTCTCACCTACACCTCTGACTTTACGGGGGGCTGTCCCCCACCACCTCTTTCGGAGAAGGAGTTAACTTAGAGCTCCAGTTAATAATAATTCCTGGGCGTGACAAGAGTGTTTTAACCTACAAACTCCTCTGAAGGTTCTCTAGCCTGCCTGACAGGCTTGTCCGGCCACATGTGATTGCTCACAGCCTCCCAACCGTGAGAGGCATGAGATGCTTTAAACCTTCTAAAAACAGGTTCCTTAGAAAAGTTAGAAAACCATTAGTATAAGTATAGTGGGCTGATTAGAAATTGTATTGGTGAAGGGTTTTTCATTTGTTGAGCCAATGTTTGTTGCTAAGTCTCCACATCCCCTGCCCTTACACACATTAATGAATATATAGAAGAAATAAGTATTAACCTTTGATATTAATCACGTTGGACCTTAGGCTAAGTAAATTCTTTCCTTAACTAAAACCCACTACACCCTCACCCTATAGGAATGTAACTTTATTTGGGTGGTGTCTGTTTTAAGAATAATCACCCCTGGAAAAATAAGTGTCCTGGTTGACTGACTGCTGTCACAAGGAGAGGGTCATAAATTGTCAGCAGGCCCCCTGGCCAGAAGATGATGTAACACCCCTAAGACCTCTGTATACATTTGTATGAAGCACCTGACTTTGATAAAAGTCAGGACTGCTGACCCCACGTGACTTTTGCATAACATCTCAGTGTATAAAAGTAGACCATGGAAAATAAAGAATTGGGATCAGTTTCTCAAAATACTGGTCTCCCCATGTTGCTCTCTCTCTCTCAAACTCTGGCTGAGTCTCCATCTGGAGCGTGGAACCCACCAAGCTTACTAATTTTGCCTGGGCTTCTAAGATCCGACCAGGGAGGCCTCAGGGTCTCCTCTCCTTCGGGAGAACGGAAGGACGCATGTGGCCTTCTTGTCTTGAAGTTTCATTGGTCTCCCGAGTAAACCAAGCTACTCAGCCTGTTTTCTCCACTGAATTTTCCTACTGAGCTATCCTCATCCTATTACTCTTTATATCTCTAATTAATATTTAAATAAGTTGCAGACACCATCCCCGCTTTGAATACCCTGGATCAGCCGGGGCTGGACCCTGGCAGAGAAGACTCCTGAAAGTCCCTTGGACTGCAAGGAGATCCAACCAGTCCATCCTAAAGGAAATCAGTCCTGAATATTCATTGGAAGGACTGACACTGAAGCTGAAGCTCCAGTACTTTGGCCACCTGATTCGAAGAACTGAGTAATTGGAAAAGACCCTGATGCTTGGAAAGATTGAAGGTGGGAGGAGAAGGGGACAACAGAGGATGAGATGGCATCACCGACTTGATGGACATGAGTTTGAGTAAGCTCCGGGAGTTGGTGATGGACAGGGAAGCCTGGTGTGCTGCAATCCATGGGGTCGCAAAGAGTCATACATGACTGAGCAACTGAATTGAACTGAACTCTAGAAGGTGGGTCAAAGAGATCTTACTGCAATTTATGTAAAAGCATGTTCTGCTTATGTCTTAAGTATGATTGCTTGCAACCTATGACATTGAAAAATTATCTCAGACATAAAATGAGATATTTTTAAAGTTAGTTCAACCATCTTGTTTCCTTTGATAAGAAGAAATGATAAAATAGGCAAGCCTACGAAAGCCCACATGAGACTTCAAACTGCTAGGTGGGTAACTTCTGCCACCTTTATTTTAGGGGGAAAAATGGCATTTCTTTGAAACTTTGAGAATTTAACTGTTTTTCTTCTAAACTGGAATCCTTTTTCTAACACTTCACCAAAAGAACAAAACACACTACTAAATCAATATATGGGAATGGGAATTTTAAATCTATGTACAGAAATCCTAGATTATAAATAGTAAATATACAACTCAGTAAACAAAATTATTGTATCCACACAGTTACTACTTAAGGACTAGAAGAAGGTTGATCTTTGCTTAAGAAATTAAAACCTTAAGAGTACTACAGGCAGTCCTAGCTCAGTTACCAAAAGATGTACAAAGCCAGCATGAAGTTCTCATACTTACAAGTTTGATTTAACACAACAGTTCAGTTCAGTCTCTCGGTTGTGTCCGACTCTGCAACCCCATGAACTGCAGCACACCAAACCTCCCTGTCCATCACCAACTCCCGGAGTTCACCAAAACCCATGTCCATTGAGTCGGTGATGCCATCCAACCATCTCATCCTCTGTCATTCCCTTATCCTCCTCCCCTCAATCTTTCCCAGAATCAGAGTCTTTTCAAATGAGTCAGCTCTTCTCATCAGGTGGCCAACATATTAGAGCTTCAGTGTCAGTCCTTCCAATGAATATTCAGGACTGATTTCCTTTAGGATGGACTGGTTGGATCTCCTTGCAGTCCAAGGGACTCTCAAGAGTCTTCTCCAACACCACAGTTCAAAAGCATCAATTCTTCAGCACTCAGCTTTCTTCACAGTCCAACTCTCATATCCATACATGACCACTGGAAAAACCATAGCCTTGACTAGATGGACTTTTGTTGGCAAAGTAATTTTTCTGCTTTTCAATATGCTGTCTAGGTTGGTCATAACTTTCCTTCCAAGGAGTGAGCATCTTTTAATTTCATGTCTGTAATCACCATCTTTAGTGATTTTGGAACCCAGAAAAATAAAATCAGCCACTGTTCCCCATCTATTTCCCATAAAGTGATGGGACCAGATGCCATGATCTTAGTTTTCTGAATGTTGAGCTTTAAGCTAACTTTTTCACTCTCCTCTTTCACCTTCATCAAGAGGCTGTTTAGTTCTTATTTGCATTCTGCCATAAGGGTGGTGTGATCTGCATATCTGAGGTGATTGATATTTCTCCCGGCAATCCAGCCTGTGCTTCCTCTAGTCCAGCGTTTCTCACGACGTACTCTGCATATAAGTTAAATAAGCAGGGTGACAATATACAGCCTTGATGTACTCCTTTTCCTATTTGGAACCAGTCTGTTGTTCCATGTCCAGTTCTAACTGTTGCTTCCTGACGTGCATACAGATTTCTCAAAAGGCAGGTCAGGTGGTCTGGTATGCCCATCTCTTTCAGAATTTTCCACAGTTTATTGTGATCCACACAGTCAAAGGCTTTGGCATAGTCAATAAAGCAGAAATAGATGTTTTTCTGGAACTCTTGCTTTTTGATGATGCATTGGATGTTGGCAATTTGATCTCTGGTTCCTCTGCCTTTTCTAAAACTAGCTTGAACATCTGGAAGTTCACGGTTCATGTATTGCTGAAGCCTGACTTGGAGAATTTTGAGCATTACTTTACTAGCGTGTGAGATGAATGCAATTGTGCAGCAGTTTGAGCATTCTTTGGCACTGCCTTTCTTTGGGATTGGAATGAAAACTGATCTTTTCCAGTCCTGTGGCCACTGCTGAGTTTTCCAAAGTTGCTGGCATATTGAGTGCAACACTTTCATGGCATCATCTTTCAGGATTTGGAATAGCTCAACTGGAATTCCATCACCTCCACTAGCTTTGTTCGTACTGATGCTTCCTAAGGCCCACTTGACTTCGCATTCCAAGATGTCTGGCTCTAGGTGAGTGATCACACCATCGTGATTATCTGGATGGTGAAGATCTTTTTTGTACAGTTCTTCTGTGTATTCTTGAAGCCACAACATAACAGTGCTGTGCAAATTAAGAACTGCCGGTATTTCAAGGAGATTCTGGGATTCAAGCTAACGGCTAGAAGAAGGCTGACTTGCTCTACATAATTAAATTGGATGGATTTATTTCTGTCTTATTTCTTTCTCATTTGCTCCTGAGACACGGGGGAAGAAGAGAAGAGAGAAACAATTCGATGTCAAGAGGCCAGGATGTCCCACAGAATACCAGGGCCTTTACGTTTTTCTCAGGGAAAAGACTTTGGGAAACAAAATATCAAATAAATAAATTTTAGTGTGGTCTTGACTTGCATTGTCCAATATGGCAGCCATTAAGTGCTTGAAATGTAAGTTTCCTGAGAAACTGCAGAAATGTACAGGGAGTGGTGAAACTTTCCATGTGTCCTTAAGTGGGCATTTGAGCTAATCTTTCTAAACCTTTAAGGAAAGGACAGCATTCTCTGAGACATAAATGACAGGGGTTAGATTTGCTATAGGCCTTTGATGACTCAGCTAGCTTAAACACAAACGTATTCATATGTACTTTCTGTTTCACTTCATTCGATTCAGAAAGCCCCACCTTTGGGGTCCCTCTTCGTGTAATCATAGTTTATAATTGGTTCTCTCTACTTTTAAACCCAAATTGAGTTCTTTCTCCACTAGCTAGGTATTTCAAGAAGGAGGGGTCTCCCATTTCTAAGCTCCAGATCTACTACTTTAATTTAGATACACTTCCCTCATAGTCAAATGACCCACTACTTAACCTTGTGTCTCCTAGGCTCCAACTCCTGAAATTCCCTAAATAGCCTTTCTTTACATCTACATTCACTGCTCCTCCTGTGTTCTGCTTCAATTTTTCTGACATATAGTGCCAGCTTCTAAACCCATGGATCTTTGAAAAGCTTCTCATTTGTTAGAATACTGCTTCACAACATCACTGTCATGGTATATGCCTTTCATTCCCAAAGAACATAAGTATCCTCCTGGTGAAGGCAGGACACCAGAAGACTATGTCTGTAGGAAATAGGGGCAGGAAAGAATCAGTTCAGTTCAATTGCTCAGTCAAAAGGATCATTGCTGACCAAATCTATGAAATACTGAAGCCTAGAGAGGTTTCAGATATGCCCAGAATTCATATTAACAAGGCACAACAAGGAGGTCATGGTGAAAGGAGAAAAGGTCCAGATATTATAAAATAAAATCTGTTATAATAAGCCCTTGTTAAAAATCTAGAAGAGACTTCTTGGGTGGAACTGACTAGGTAGATTTGGGCTGCCTCCTGATGCATAAGCTTGTTCTTGTGAATGGTGTAACTAACTTTCTTAGAGTTACTTACAGAACTCTACATACTAAAATAGACAAATATTCCCCTTTGTGTTCCAACCCCTTGTATGTCCCCTTACGGCCCTGTAACATCCTATAATCATAGCACAGTGAGCGAAAGTCACACTCAGTCATATCTGACTCTTTGCCACCCCATGGACTGTACAGTCATGGAATTCTCCAGGCCAGAATATTGGAGTGGGTAGCCTTTCCCTTCTCCAGAGGATCTTCCCAACCCAGGGATCGAAGCCAGGTCTCCCACATTGCAGGCAGATTTTTTACTGGGTGAGCCACCAGGGAAGCCCAAGGATACTGGAGTGGGTAGCCTATCCCTTCTCCAGTGTGTCTTCCTGACCCAGGAATTGAGCTGGTGTCTCCTGCATTGCAGGCAGATTCCCAAGGTAAATCTTGATCAGCCCACAAAACTCACTTCTCCCTAAATCTTCCCCCATTTCACTGAATAATACCACTTTTCACTATTACTGAGGTTAAAACCTAGGAATCAGCCTTGAATGTATCAGCAAGACATGTCAGTTCTCCCTTCAAATATTCCCTAAATCTGACCATTCCTCACTACTTCCATTGCTCCTCTACTCAGTACAAGCCACCAGCCCATCTAACTTGGGGTATTTCTATAACCTCCTTACTTATCACCTTGCTTCCTCTCTTGCCTCTCCAGTCCCATAAATGGCAAACTGATCTTAAGATGGAAGTCAAATCTCATCATTCTCCTGTTTAAATTCCTTCAATATCTTTCCATCACACCCATAATAAAGTCCAGATCCTTCACACGGCACATCAAAGCTCTCCATGCCCCATCCCACATGTAGCTGTCTGACTTCAATACCTACCACATCTCATCCTCTACTCCTTGGCCAACCAATACTCTCCAGCCACAAAAATGCTAAATTCATTTGTATATCCGGACCATATACTCATTCATACTGCTCAGGTATCTATTCAGATGTCATCTCCTTAGAGAATAAATCCCTCATCATCCTATCAAGAATGGTTTTCCTCCTGCTCCCCTCCTTCATTTCTAGCCTTTTAATTTTCTCCTATAGTTTTCATAGTGCTTACTTCAACCTGAAAATATATTGTACATATGTTTATCTATTTCCTCATTCCCCAGGCACACCCTCAGGAGATTATAAGCTTTCTGTTTTATTCATCATCACTATATCTCAAATAGCTAAAAAAAAAAAAATGCCATGCAAGTAATAAATACCCCAAAATGCTATTATATGATGGAAAGAATAAGTATCCAACAGAGCCGATTGGTGACAAATTGTAATTGATTGTGTCTTAGGACTTTTTTCATTGAAGTATAATTTATATACAACATTATAATAGTTTCAGATATATAATAATTCAATATTTGTATTGTGAAATGATCATCACAATATATACTGGAACTTTTTGCTTTTATTTTTATCCTAATTGACACCTAGAATTTTTCTTAGTTTCAAAAAATTATTCAGATCAGTTAATGGAGGGTGACTTCCCTGATGGCTCAAGTGGCAAAAAAAATCTGCCCGCCAATGCAAGAGACATGGGTTCAATCCCTGGGTTGGGAAGAGTCCCTGGAAAAGGAAATGGCAACCCCCTCCAGTATTCTTGCTTTGAATACCTGCCATGGACAGAGGAACCTGGTGGGCTACAGTCCACGGGGTCGCAAAGAGTCAGACATGACTGAACACACACAGTGATGAAGGGGAGGAGGAGCTCCCATTGAGACCCTTGGTGCCAAGAAGTCAAGGGAAATGTGGTTCCATCTGGTTCCAATGGTAAAGGATCTGCCTGTAATGCAAGACACTGGGGTTCAGTCCCTGGGTTGGGAAGATCCCCTGTAGGAGGGCATGGCAACCCACTCCAGTATTCCTCCTGGAGAATCCTATGGACAGAGGAACATGGTGGGTTACAGTCCATAGGACTGCAAAGAGTCGGTTGTGACTGAAGTGACTTAGAATGCTGGAAACTGCATTTTTCATGGACTGGTGCTGTGTCACAAGATTTTAAACCACCATACAAATAAACACAGAAGTTAAGGTTATATCTTCAAGGCCATGTTGAAGATGAAATTTATTGTTCCCATCTCTTTTGATAATGAATCCATTTTGGTATATAGCTTCAATGGTAATTGAAGTATTGGGGATTTGTGTGTTACAATGGGAGAAAAAGTTTTGTAACGAGAGCCTTAGTTATGGCAATGCTCCCTGGCCAGAGACTATCAGGAACATACCTATAGTTGAAAAAAAGCTGAGTTTATTGATTTGTTCTAAGAGAGGATGTTTACACACCATGGGGAACTATGGGGAAGCTCAGTAAATTCTCAAGAAGGACCTGTAGAATCTATTCTTGTGTTAGGTTTGTTTGAGCATGTGTTGAGAGCTTGTGTTGGGAATATCCAGGTGAGCAGAGCTCTGCTCTGGATTGGATGCTATCTAGATGCAAAAGTAATTCTATAATTGACTATCTTAATAAATCATATCTGTAAGTCATGAAGAATGAAGCTAGGCTGTATACGTGATTAATAAAGATGTAGCAGTCACTCATATAAGCTAGGCTAGGGGAATGATTGATCATTTTGCTTGGACAATGTTTGTGCTTTGTCTGTGTTCAGACATGATTACAAAGTGGTCTCGTTTTTGTCTTGATCTGTCCTGGTCACCAAGTGGCCTTGTCTGCTGCTCCTAAGAGATGCATGTCCTGGAGTCCCATTGCCTCTTCCACCACCGCCCCCACCCCCCCCCCACCCCACCCCACCCACATCCAGGGAAGGCTTCAGCTCAGTGGTGGCAAAGTGGAAGTCTGTGGACCAAGTCTGGCCTGAAAATATGTGTTGCCTGGATTGCTCAGTATCTGTTAAAAGTTAAATTAGTTGTCAACATTTAAAACTGGGAAGAATTACATAATATAAATCCAAATGTCCGATTTGCCTGGAAAAAAAAGACAACATGAACTCTGGCAATACTGAGCCCACTTTCCTGCCTGGCAACATTCAGCTGGAGCTGGGGAAGAGGTTTTAATGGCCTGCTTCACTCATTTACATGGTCCTGTGAGATACTTGAGTTTGAGCTTCTGGTTTGTTCTTTCTCTTCTGTTTCTTCCCTGTCGTCGCTCTCAGTGGTTTTTATAGCCTCTGGATGACCCAGATAACACCTTGGATCCAAGTCTCCTGACCTTCTTACAAGATGAACTTTGCTCCCATCTTATCTGTTTCACACCTCTATGTTGCCCCCAGTACCTTATCAGCAGTAACCACACCACCTGCCAAACCTTCAAGAATGTTTGACTTTTTGACCACAACCCCTAATCCTCTAACCACCTCACTCTAAGTCCTACTGAAATTCTTGATTTACCATGTTTAGACTTGGAATTTGTAATTCTCACCATTTTTTTCCCTACCCAGCATCCTTTTCTTATTCACTCCTTCTTGTCACTGCTGCTTAACCTAACTTAGATTTCATGACCCATCATGGTGCCCCAAATCCACTATATGAACTCAGTTATTTACCTTTCTATGCCTGCATTAGATGACTGAATGCTGCTAGAAAAGTCACACAGCCAGAACAAAATTAGCTAGACTTTAAATTCATTTAAAATACAGTAGAGCATCAGAACTTTTCAGATTTCCCTGTTGTTGCTGTTGTTCAGGCGCTAAGTCATGTTTGACTCTCTTTGTGACCCCCATTGACTGCAGCATGACAGGTTTCCTGACCTGCACTGTCTCCTGGAGTTTGCTTAAACTCATGTCCATTGAGTTGGTGATGCCATCCAAACATCTCATCCTCTGTTGCCCCCTTCTCCTCCTGCCCTTGATCTTTCCCACCATCAGGGTCTTTTCAAATGAGTCGTCTCTTCATATCAGGTGGCCAAAGTACTGGAGCTTCAGCTTCAGCATCAGTCCTTCCAGTGAATATTCAGAGTTGATTTCCTTTAGGATTGACTAGTTTGATCTGCTTGCAGCCCAAGGGACTCAAGAGTCTTCTCCAGCACCACAATTCAAAAGCAGATTTCCCTAGAATGATCTTTACTTCTTTTTAATCCTCTATTTAAAACCTTCCCATCTGCTCCCCAACCCATCAGCCTCAGTTAATAACATCATCTCAGCTCCCTAGAGTGAGAGCACAACAGAGCAGGGATTGTGTGTTGTTTAGCACAATTGTTTAGGTGAGGAGTATGTAATGAAATGCCTGGCCCACAGTAAGAACCTACTAAATATTTGCTGAAAGTTTATTTCAAAGTGAATATTTTCCCACCATCAAATCTACCAACTGTGTACATACTCATTCTTCTCTGCACTTCCTACCATTCCATGGAAGAAGTATCTATTCTCAAATCTGTGTTTTACAATTTGGGGCTTCCACATTATATTGAAATAATAAGAAGTCTGATTGAATTTGAAAATTCATCCATGTCATCGCAAGATATTTCAGCATTACATTTGTTGAAGACTGGTAGTAGACAAGCCTTCTATATAGAACATTGTATGATGATGATTATAATGAGAGCTAACAATTACTCAGCACTCATATTTGCTCAGCACTTTCCAAGGGCTCTTCATATGCCATCCTGTTTAATCTTCTCAATGACATGAGATCAACACTATTTTTTTTCATTTCCATGTAACTGAAGTACAGAAAGGCCAGGAAACTTGCCCACATTCTCATAGCCTAAAACCAGTAGAGCATCACTCTTACCCACTACGTTCTGCTGCCTCTTTAAAAAAACATTCTAAAGATAAAAATCAGTACATATGGTCATAGTGGTGGGAGATGAAGAGTGGAAAGCATAGACGGAAGGAAGGGGAAGCTGATGTTTCTACCTCTAAAATCACCTCAATCTGTATCCATTGCATCTCCATTGCCACTGTCCTAGCCCAGAGCCACCACCATTTTTCACCTGGGCTATTACAATAGCTTCCTAACTTTTCTCTGTGACTTGTTCTTCTCCTCAGAAATGCCAGTCAACAGTTTAAAACATAAACCAGATCTTCAAAGGATTTCCATGGCATTTTACATAAAATCCAGATGTATTGCCATGTAAGATCCATCTATCTGCCTATTCTGGCCTCTGCTTTTCCAACTTTGGAACAGGAACCTTCCTTCATTCAGGGCAGTTGCCTGGAATGTTCTTCCTCTTGGCTGTCTACCCAGCTGGCTCATTTGCAGCCTTTGGATCCCAGTCCAAATGTCACCTACACCAAGAGATGTTCCCCAAGCAGCCTATGCATAGTAACTTTCTCTCTCAAGTTACTCCTTATCACATGATTCTATTGCCTCCATCATTTAGTAATATCTAAAACTACTTTGTCTATTCGCCTTTTCTTGTAAGTCTTTCCAACTCAAATGTAAGCTTCCTGTCTTTCTATTACTCTACCCTAACCTATCAGGACAGTTTGATTGGTACACAATAAGTATATATTGAATTACAAAATGAAATGAGGTATTATATATATATATCTCAGCACAACTCCAAAATCCCTACTGGTGTTGCACTAACAATTGATCAATTATTGACTTCCTAAAATAAGTCAAACTAATTTCTCAATATAGTTTGATGTAACAATCAGTTCAGTTCAGTTCAGCCGCTCAGTCGTGTCCAACTCTTCGCGACCCCGTGATTCGATGTAACAATAGCTCTAGTTAAGCCTAAGTCTTCAAGTCTTATTGCTCCTAGTTTCTTGGTGGTTTATGAAAGGAAGTTGCCTGGTTTTCTTCATCGTGTGCCTTGTCTTCTCCAGTCACACATTATTTTTCTTGTATTTAATTTACAAAAGTCCACTATCAGGAGACAGTGGTTTCCTTCGACCATCTCTGCAAATATTGTAAGTGAGGAGTAAGATCCCTTAATTGGTCATTTCCAAAACATTTGCTTCAATTCAGAAGCAGTCAACATGCCAAATCCCCCTTTCTCACACAGCTTTTATCTCTTAAGAAATAAAAATAGAAATAATCACTTCCATCCTGAATAATTCTGTCCATAAGTAGTTACTTGGGCATGAAAAGAACATCTAAAGAGAATGAGTAATTCTTTACTTCAAGTCCCCTTGTCGATTAGTACATTAAAAGAAATAAATTGTTAAGCTTTAAATTTTAAGGTAAAAATAAAAAACAGACCTCCTCTAAATTATCCAAGATTATTTACCCCAAGTATTTATTTCCCCCCCAATTCTATTTATTCAAATGCTTTATGCTGTTTAGGAAATATGCTGAACTTTTTAGGTGCTACATCTATGCGCTCAAAGTTTGTATACAATCTACATCATGAAATCTTGAAGTAAATAGCACCCTTTAAGGAATGGTCTGGTTCGTCAGCACATTTGTTTCTCTGTACAGCATAGTTTTCTAGTACATACCGAATTTGCCCCACATGTTAAATGCACAATAGTTCAGTGATTACCCAGATTTTCTTTGGAGTCATCACCATTCAGCTTACATCTAACATGAGTTTTACGTGGGTAGTTATTCACAAAGTCACTTTTTCCCCATTATGTTTCTGTTATACAGGTTAAATAACCTAAATTTTTTTCATTTTCTCATCCATTCTTTTTTTTTTTTTTAATTTGTAGATTACTACCCTGGCTCCCTTTAAGGCTGTTGAGGGGTGGAGAGGTGGACAGTACCATCGTGTCTACCCCTTCCTATCCAATGACAGCGTCTCTCATGGTGTTATCATCTAAGACTGAGTGTTCACATTTGGTTCTTTCCTTGCTAACACCTTTATAGACATCTGTTGGTTTGGAGGCAATAATCAGTATTTGGAACACTCTGTCAACACTACCATGCTAAGTCTAGGTAAATAAACTATTTTTGCTAGAACAAAAGAATGAGACAGAAACTAGAACTTTTCTTTTTTACTTTCACAGGCTGAATCTATCACTTTCCAAAGCAATGTCATCCAATAATGCAGTAGCTTCTCTAAAACCAGGAAAAAAATTATGCCATGAAAGAATTTTGAGTTGGAGTATAGTTTCTTGGGGATCTGGAGTTGTGCTGCTGAGATTCTATTTTTAATAATCAGAGCATCCTTAGAAAACCAGCCTCCTCCTAGAAGGGTCGAGGAAACTAATTGAACCCACATTACAAACAACACTGAGAACAGCAGGAGAAATAAACCAGGAAGACAAGCATATGTACAGTTGCTATTCTTAACAGGCGGTGGGAGAAAGGAAGCCTCAGCCTGGTAGTAGGTCTATTTAGCATTCCAAACATGTGATGACCACCAGGGATGTGGCGGGAGATGAGGGCAGCAATCCGCTTTTGATTAATGAGCTCAGACAGCGAAGCAGTTTGTACCCATGTCCTGCAGGGTGTACAAGAGGAGATTCAAGGGGTTACTTTTAATTGACAAAGCCTTAGCTACCTCTGGCTCCTTTTGCATGGCAACAGCAGGTCAATATTAATGGAGAATTTTTGTTTTCAAGCAGCAGCTCTGGAGATTTGGGCTTCTCAAAGATCTATCTGTGGTTTTATATTACTTGGGCTTTAGTTGCTAAATATTTGCAGCCCATTATCACTTTCCAAGATGAAGCTCTAGTCCTGTGAGATAAACAAATACCAATGATTGCTTAGAGAAGTATTTTTGACAGACTCAAGGAATCACACGGTTTTCTTCCATATGCTTTTCACTAAATGCCTCACTTATTCTTTCATGCCTTTTTAAACCGAGATTGAAGAAACAGTGAATACACTTATTAAGTCCACTTGCTCACGTCGTTTTCATTCCATAGTCCACTGATCTTTTTCTGCTTTCACCAGGATAAGGAATCCAGTGAATGCTACCATTGACCAAAGCCCCTTTCTGTCATTATCTTACTGGGCTATTCTGTTGCGTCTGCTCATGGGCAGTCCTCCCTTCCTTGAAACTCTTCTACTCTGTGGACTTCAGTCACACCTTCTGGATTTCCTCCTTTTAAATCTCTATTAACCCCCTTTTCTGTCCACTCTGAAATATTTCTGGTCTCATTGCAGTTTCTTTGATCAACCATTCTAAACCATATTTTACCATTGTAAGCACTAGCCAGGCAAAAACAGTCCACAAGTTGTATTTCTATGTCTGCCCTTTTCTGTGAGCTCAGGCTTAAATACCCAACTGCCTGTCAGATATCTCCAGATGGTTGTCCCATAGCATCTCAACCTCCACATAGGGAGAAACAAACTCATCATCTTCTGTTCTTCCCTTTTACATCCAGTTTCAGTAAATACTGCTGAAGTGTACCCAGTCTTCCAAGCCAAAGATCTTGCAAATTTGTTGAGGCTGCCTGCCTCCTCACTCCTCTTTCTCTCCATCCTTGCTCCATATGTACTTGAAATGCAAACAAAATCATCAAGACTTGCTGATTCCACCTGCCAAATAGTGAGTTCTACTTTTTCCCACCCCACTTGGAGAAAAGACAATACATTGATGCCAATGCCAAGATAACAGAGATGTTGAAAGTATCTGAAAAAGATTTTGAAGCAGCTATTTAAAAAATACTTCATCAAGCAGAGCTAAGTTTTTTAAAATTGGTTAATTACTGAAAGAGATATGTTAAAATCTGCCATGATTGTAGACTTGTCAACAATCTGAAGAAATTCTAGGTAGATAAAGAACTTTAAAACTGTAAAATCGGTGACTGTTAGTAGTCTCTCCTTGTTTATTATGACCTTGACACTTTGAAGAGCACTGGTCAGTTATTTTGTACAACATCCCTTAAATTTTTCTGGTGTTTTCTCAAGATTAAATTGAAGTGGTACATTTTTGGCAAGAATAGCATGGTACTGGGATACTTCCATTTTTTATTTTATAATTAATATCCTGGCAGGGGTTTAATTTGAGACTGAGCAAATATCTTACATCTCTTCAAACATCAGAGCACAAATTTTAGCACTGAGTGATGGTTCTTGCCTGTGACAATTATTACTGCAGTGTTCTTATAATGATTTTCTATTTTTCTCATTTCTTCTACACATTACTTGGAATTCTTCTGAAGGAAGAGCTGTCCCTTTGCCTTCATTTATTTATTTATTCAAGAATGTATTTCTATGAGCATGAACTCATGTATTTTTATTCTGTTCTTTAAAATACAGCCTAATACTAGTGTTATTTTTGATTACTCAAATTGTTCCAGCTTTGGTCATTGGGAGCTCTTTCAGACTGGCTCCAGTGGTTTTCAACTTGACACTCGCTGCATCTTTTATCAAGTATTTCTTTATTTTCTGCAACCATAAGATGTTCCGTGTTAGTCTTGCATTTTACATATCCCAGTCTTGGAATTGAGCACTTTTTCCAGGAGCTCTGGTTCATTATATTGGAGAATGGTACACAGAAAGCAAGATTTGAATGCTAAGCATAATCATTGTCACTAGGTTGTCATTTGTTTCAGACCCTCTCAGCAGAACTTATTTGCATACATGCATACACACACTAGTTCATGAACATACACATAGCAAATTTATTTCTATGTCTATTTGAGTACATGTATTAAAAAGCAATAGGTTCACACCAGTACCTCAGATTTCAAAGTATTCTAGCCTTCCTCCTTTCCTTATTTGTAACTTCTTTCTCCAATAGTGAAAAATTTGGCTTTCTTTACAATGTATTTACTTACTTACTGAGCCTGCCTAAATACATAAAGTGGCTTTTTAATTACCAATCTGTATGCCATGAAAAACATTTGCTGGCTAAGATATTGAACTTGTATACATTTTTTGGTGTCTTTATCCAGGGAAAATACTGTTTTGTAAAGTAAGTTAATTCTTAACTTTCTACTAACAATGTGGATGATACCTGAGAACATTATCCTGAGTGAAATACTCCAGACAGAGAAAGACAAAAACTGTGTGGTATCACTTGTATGTGCGATCTTAACAAAAAGTCAAACTCAGATTTTTTTTGTAATTTTTTATGAACAATTCTTAAGACTAGCAACTCTAACCAAAACTTTTAACCCTATATTTTAAACAGATTCTTTTCACTTCTTCAAATAGTCCTAAAAATACCAAGACAGAAACTTTATATTTCTATAAATTTATGTCACTTAAAAGGCTTATGTTAAATCTTTTCAGATATTCATATGTTTTTCTAATGTAAGTACAAAAAATTAGTGTCTGAAATGGATATAAAATATTCTTCAACTCTTTCATCTGTAAATTTGCTGCCATAGAAATTTTCTTCCTTCCTTCATTTTGCTTCTCTGAGGTTTGGTTTTCTTACTATAAAATGATTAAGATTAGAGTAACACGTTTCCAATGCTCTTTTCAGCAATAAAAATGTATAAACCAAAACATTTCTTCCTTCCACTTTATCCCCATTGTTCTTGGGTTTTGCTTTTTCTACATTTTCTATTTTGGGTTCCTTTTATGCTCGACTCTGACATATATTATGGGGCTAGGACGCTGCAAACTTCACTCCCAAATTGCCTTGTCATCTTTCATTTAGGTTATGCTGTGTATGTACACAAGCACACACACATGCACGCACAAATATAGTTGACCCTTTCACAATACAGGTGTGAACTGTGTGGGCCCGCTTATATGCAGATTTTTTAATCAATAAATACTACAGTACAGTACTACACAATTGGAAGTTGGTTAAATCTGCGTATGTGGGAACTTGGATAAAGAGTATGATGTCAGCTGTGGACTTATCATGTATGTCTTTCATTATATTGAGGTACATTTCTTCTATACTTAATTTGTTTGTTTTTTTTATCATCAACAGATGTTGAATTTTGTCATATGCTTTTCTACATCTATTGAGATGATCATTCATTTTTCTTTCATTCTGTTAATATGATGTATTATGTGTATTCATTTGCATATGTTAAATCATCCTTGTATCCCAGAGATAAATCTCATTTGATCATTGTTTTAAGATCCTATTAATGTGCTGCTGAATTTGTTTTGCTAGTATTTTATTGAGTTTTTTGCATCTACGTTCATCAAGTATTTTGGCTCTAGTTGTCATTATTGGAGTGTACTTTTCTATGTGTAGTATCAGGGTAATGCTGGCCTTGTAAAATTTGTTTGGCAGTGTTTGATATTTTGGAAGAGTTTGTGAATGATTAGTGTTAGATCTTCTTTTAATACTTGGTAAAATTCACCAGCAAGACTGTCTGGTCCTGGATTTTTTTTTCTTTGGAAAATGTTTGATTACTGATAAATTTCCTTACTAGTAACATGTCTGGGCTCCAAAATCACTGCAGATGGTGATTGCAGCCATGAAATTAAAAGACGCTTACTCCTTGGTAGGAAAGTTATGACCAACCTAGACAGCATATTAAAAAGCAGAGACATTACTTTGTCAACAAAGGTCTGTCTAGCCAAGGCTATGATTTTTCCAGTGGTCATGTATGGATGTGAGAGTTGGACTATAAAGAAAGCTGAGCGCTGAAGAATTGATGCTTTTGAACTTTGGAGAAGACTCTTGAGAGTCCCTTGGACTGCAAGGAGATCCAACCAGTCCATCCTAAAGGAGATCAGTCCTGGGTGTTCATTGGAAGGACTGATGTTGAAGCTGAAAGTCTAATACTTTGGCCACCTGATGTGAAGAGCTGACTCATTTGAAAAGACCCTGAAGCTGGGAAAGATTGAGGTCTGGAGGAGAAGGAGACGACAGAGGATGAGATGGTTGGATGGCATCACTGACTCGATGGACGTCAGTCTGAGTGAACTCCGGGAGTTGGTGATGGACAGGGAGGCCTGGTGTGCTGCAATTCATGGGGTCGTGAAGAGTCGGACATGACTGAGCAACTGAACTGAACATATCTGGTCAGCTTTTCTATATCTTCCTGATTCAGTGTTGGTAGGTTGTAGGTTTAAGGAATTTTCAGTGTCTTCTAGGTTGTCCAGTTTGATGGGGTATGTTTTGTTATTGTTCAGTCACTAAGTCATGTCTGACAGTTTGAGACCCCATGAACTCCAGCATTCCAGCCTTCCCTGTCCTTCACAGTCTCTCAGGGCTGGCTCAGACTCATGTCCATTGAGTTGGTGCTGCCATCTAACCATCTCATCCTCTGTCACCCCCTTCTCCTGCCCTCAATCTTTCGAGCATCAGGGTCTTTTCCAGTGAGTCAACTCTTCATATCAGGTAGCCAAAGTATTGGAGCTTCAGCTTCAGGATCAGTTCTTCCAATGAATATTCAAAGTTGATTTCCTTTAGGATTGACTGGTTTGATCTCCTTGCAGTCCAAGGGACCCTCAAGAATCTTCTCCAACACCACAGTTGAAAAGCATCATGTTTCAGTGCTCTACCTTTTTTATTGAGTATCAGTTCAGTTTAGTCGCTCAGTCATGTCTGACACTTTTCGACCCCATGGACTGCAGCATGCCAGACCTCCCTGTCCAACACCAACTCCCAGAGTTTACTCAAACTCATGTCCATTGAGTCAGTGATGACATCCAACCATCTCATCCTCTGTCATCCCCTTTTCCTCCTGTCTTCACTCTTTCCCAGAATCAGGGCCTTTTCCAAGGCCTTATTTCTTCGCATCAGGTGACCAAAGTATTGGAGTTTCAGCTTCAACATCAGTCCTTCCAATGAACACCCAGGACTGATCTCCATTAGGATGGACTGGTTGGATCTCCTTGCAGTCCAAGGGACTCTCAAGAGTCTTCTCCAACACCAAAGTTCAAAAGGATCAGTTCCTCAGGGCTCAGCTTTCTTTATAGTCCAATGCTCACATCCATATGTGACTACTGGAAAAACCATAGCCTTGACTAGATGGACCTTTGTTAGCAAAGTAATATCTCTGCTTTTTAATATACTGTCCAGGTTGGTCATACTTTTGTTCCAAGGAGCAAGTGCCTTTTAATTTCATGGCTGCAGTCACCATTTGCAGTAATTTTGGAGCCCCCCTAAAAATAAACTCTGTCACTGTTTGCACTGTTTCCCCATCTTTTTGCCATGAAGTGACAGGACCAGATGCCATGATCTTACTTTTCTGAATGTTGAGTTTTAAGCCAACATATTCACTCTCTCCTTTCACTTGCATCAAGAGGCTCTTTAGTTCTTCTTTGTATTCTGCCATAAGGGTGGTGTCATCTGTGTATCTGAGGTTATTGATATTTCTCCCACCAATCTTGATTCCAGCTTGTGCTTCATCCAGTCCAGCGTTTCTCATGATGTACTCTGCATATAAGTTAAATAAGCAGGGTGACAATACACAGCCTTGACATACTACTTTCCCCATTTGGAACCAGTCTGCTGTTCCATGTCCAGTTCTAACTGTTGCTTCCTGACCTGCATTCAGGTTTCTCAAGAGGCAGGGAGCATCTGTATCACCATCTTGGTGCCATCTTGGTGCCTCATCTTCCGGGCTGGATAATTCTTTGTTGGGGGTATTTCCACTGTCTAGCCAGAGCAGGGGAGCCCTGTAGAAAGAACTGTAGAAAGTTTAGCAGGTTTCCTGATCTCTACATAGATGCTGCACCAGCCAAGAATGTCTCCAAATATTGCCAGTGTCTCTTGGAGAACAAAATCCACTCCTAGTGGAGAAACACTGAGCTAGAGGGAGATTGGAAGGAGGAACAAATAGAAAACGATTTCTGTACTTTGTTCCTCTTCCTGACAGCTTTGCTTCAGTGGGATCAGTTGCTCTTGTTCGTAGCTCCCTTGGGTGCTACCAGAATCATCCCCTTGCAGCCCCTCAGAGACTCTAGGGGCTGCCACACTGGGCGCTGGTCCTTGTCAAAGTTCTGCTCCAGTTCTCATGGTCTCTGCTCTGAGCTGCAAGCTAACCCTATTACCCTGCTCTAGGGGGCAATGGTGGAGTGACTTCTTCATGGAGATGTTACCTCTGGCTTACTTCAGAGTCCTCATGCAGTATTAAATTCCCTCTGTTTGAAATATATAACATAGTCTCAGTTTTCTGAACTGGCCTTTGACTAATAGAGTGATAATGACTATAACCTTGACATAGGCCAAGCAACAGAGCTGACAGGAGCCTGGGACGTTTTTCTTCATTCAACCAAAGTTTATTGGACATCTACAAATAGACAGGCCCTGTGCTAGAGTTTGAGAATAAAAGCTAAGTCCCTGCTATATATACACACTGCTATATTTAAAATGAGTAACCAACAAGGACCTACTGTATGGCACATGGAACTCTGCTCAGTGTTACGTAGTAGCCTGGATGAGAGGGGAGTTTGTGGGGAGAATGGATACATGTACGTGTATGGCTGAGTCCCTTTTCTGTCCACCTAAAACTCTCATAACCTTGTTAATTGGCGATCAGATCAGATCAGATCAGTCGCTCAATCGTGTCCGACTCTTTGCAACCCCATGAATCGCAGCACGCCAGGCCTCCCTGTCCATCACCAACTCCCGGAGTTCACTCAGACTCACGTCCATCAAGTCAGTGATGCCATCCAGCCATCTCATCCTCTGTCGTTCCCTTCTCCTCCTGCCCAAACCCCTCCCAGCATCAGAGTCTTTTCCAATGAGTCAACACTTCGCATGAGGTGGCCAAAGTACTGGAGTTTCAGCTTTAGCATCATTCCTTCCAAAGAAATCCCAGGGCTCATCTCCTTCAGAATGGACTGGTTGGATCTCCTTGCAGTCCAAGGGACTCTCAAGAGTCTTCTCCAACACCACAGTTCAAAAGCATCAATTCTTCGGCACTCAGCCTTCTTCACAGTCCAACTCTCACATCCATACATGACCACAGGAAAAACCATAGCCTTGACTAGACGAACCTTTGTTGGCAAAGTAATGTCTCTGCTTTTGAACATGCTATCTAGGTTGGTCATAACTTTCCTTCCAAGGAGTAAGAGTCTTTTAATTTCATGGCTGCAATCACCATCTGCAGTGATTTTGGAGCCCCAAAAATAAAGTCTGACACTGTTTCCACTGTTTCCCCATCTATTTCCCATGAAGTGGTGGGACCGGATGCCATGATCTTCATTTTCTGAATGTTGAGCTTTAAGCCAACTTTTTCACTCTCCACTTTCACTTTCATCAAGAGGCTTTTGAGTTCCTCTTCACTTTCTGCCATAAGGGTGGTGTCATCTGCATATCTGAGGTGATTGATATTTCTCCCGGCAATCTTGATTCCAGCTTGTGTCTCTTCCAGTCCAGCGTTTCTCATGATGTACTCTACATATAAGTTAAATAAACAGGGTGACAATAAACAGCCTTGACTTACTCCTTTTCCTATTTGGAACCAGTCTGTTGTTCCATGTCCAGTTCTAACTGGTGCTTCCTGACCTGCATACAGATTTCTCAAGAGGCAGATCAGATGTCTGGTATTCCCATCTCTTTCAGAATTTTCCACAGTTTATTGTGATCCACACAGTCAAAGGCTTTGGCATAGTCTATACCTCAATACAAAATAAAAACTTTGAAAAAGAAAAAATTCTAAGTCCTTGCTATCTGGGCAATAAAGAAAAGGCCTGTCAAGAGCCACTTGTAGATTGGTTAAGCACGTGAAAAATTGTTTTTTAATCCAGTGCTTCATTTGGCACCCCACAGATCCATGTCAAGAGGTTCACTGTATTATACTTAGCTTTAACAGTTTTCATTGTTTGGGGCACATGTCCTATTTCTTTAGTTTGGTTTTTAAACTGAAAATATATTCATCTTGATATAACACACTTTTATTCTTACCAAAAACACAAGTAATTAAAATATTTTTAACTGCCAAACCATCAGCAAGGTGGCAAGAGGTTAGAAAATATATGTTCTTGATCTTTGTTCAAATATCTTTGTTACAACATGGGGAAATAAGTCAAATTTATATATATAGAAAAAGGTGGAGAATGGGGATAAAAGGTAGAAGCTAGAAACCAGTCATGATAAATGTTTAAATTTTCACAAGATCCCTTAAAATTGATTTGAGACTTCAAAGGTTAAGTAATGGAAATTTTGCAAATTTTTAAAAGTGTCCTGGTTTAATAAGAGTGAACATTTGAAGTAAAATTCCAGATTTTCTCCTCTGCCTGAACTTGTCTGGTGAGACAGGAAAGGATCTCATTTAATAAGTCGTATCTCAGGTCTTAGCTGTGGCTTGCAGACTTCGCTGTAGTTGTGGCACTTGGGTTTAGTTGCCCCAAAGCATGGGGATCTTAGTTCCCTGACCAGGGATTGAACCCACATCCACTAAATTGAAAGGCAGATTCTTAAGTACTTGGATCACCAAGGAAGTCCCTAGTCACTGTCTTAAATTTTGATCTTGTTTGTTTTGAGACCAGTAAAAAATGGCCTCTTTTTCTTCTGTCATGGTGCAGCCCTTATGTAGGATGCTTGCTAGGGAGTGCCAGTAGCCAAACTCAAGCTAACAAAAGCAAAAAGGAGGATGTATTATAAGCATGTTAGGATCTCACCAACACATAGGGTCTTAGGCATATGGAACTAGGGTCTTGGATTTCATCCGGATCCGATATTTTCCCTCCTTCTTGCTCATCAATGTCTTTTTTTCCTCTCCTTATTTTTCCTAACAAAAGCTTCCAAGTTGTTTTTATAGTATCCAGCTAGCTTCAGGCACCAGAAAGACAAAGATATCATGTGTTCTGTTCCCAAGTAAAAAACTATATAAGGGAAGAATCTCAGGTTTTAACCCAGCTTGCAACTCATCAGATGTCACCTGGAGATGGGGTCATTTTCAGTTCAGTTAAGTTGTTCAGTTGTGTCTGACTCTCTGAACCCCATGGACTGTAGCATGCCAGGCTTCCCTGTCCACCATCAACTCCCAGAGCTTGCTCAAACTCATATCATTGGGACAGTGATGACATCCAACCATCTCATCCTCTGTTGTTGCCTTCTCTTCCTGCCCTCAATCTTTTCTAGCATCAGGATCTTTTCCAATGAGTCAGTTCTTCGCATCAGGTGGCCAAAGTATTGGAGTTTCAGCTTCAGCATCAATCCTTCCAATGAATATTCAGGACTGATTTCCTTTAGAATGGACTGGTTGGATCTCCTTGCAGTCCTAGGGACTCTCAGGAGTTTTCTCCAACACCACAGTTCAGAAGCATCAATTCTTTGGTGCTCAGCTTTCTTTATATTCCAACTCACATCCACACATGACTACCAGAAAAACCATAGCTTTGGCTAGATGGAACTTGTCATTCAGAGCTTGGTTAATAGTGACAGTAATTATGCCTGGAGTCATCAGGAAATGGTAACAGTGGTATATTCTACCTGAGCATTTAGGGATGAGCAGGAGTTTGCCGAAAGAAAGGTTCACCAAGCATCCTGAGTGGTGGAACCACCTCTGCAAAAGTGTCAAGGCCTAGAAGGTTCTGGAGTGTGGGCAGAGTTTTGTTTTTTTTTTTTTCACTAAGATCAGGTCATAGGACACTTGAAATTTAGGAGCAGAGAAGTTAGAGCTAGTTTTCAAAAGACTTTATGTGCTGTCAAGACCCTCATATACTGTATTAGAGATTAAACTCAATCTATTAACAACAGGGAGGTCTCAGGTAAAAGGCTTTCTCAATAGTCTCCAGATTCTAGTCTAAGACCGTGATTGGTAGCTGGGGACATTTGTGTCCCCTGAGAAGACACTGGGCCATATCTGGGGACGTTTGGATTGCATTACCAGGTGAGTGCTACTGGCGCCAGGTCAGGGGTGCTGCTATACATGCCACGAGGCACAGGACAGCTGCCACAGCATGAACTGCCCAGTCCAAAACGTCAGCAGCGCTGAGGCTGGGAAAGCCCTGGTCTGAGATCATGGCAGTGGGGAATGCAAGGCTTCGGTAGAGATGCTTTCAAAATGAGTCAGGCGTGGCGGTGAGAGACTGCGAAGGGCCCACAGTGACTCTGAGGTGTCTGTCTCGGAAGGCTGGGTGGCCACTGTTGCCATGAACTGCTTTACTAAAGTAAAGCAGGGCTGTGTGGGGGTGATAACAGAGTATTCCAATAGGGTCCTCTCTATTGACAGAAAGGAAAATCCACAACCTGGAAGTTGAGAATTATGTTTAATTTGGCAGACTTACTGAGGACAATAGCCCAGAATACAGTCTCTCAGATAGCTCTGAGGGACTGTTCCAAAGAGGTAAGAGAAAAGCTAGAATATATAGGAGTTTTTGCTTGAAAAAGCAAACACGTGCACGCTAAGCCACTTCAGTCGTGTCTGACTCTGTGCGACCCTATGGACCATAGCACACCAGGCTCCATGTCCATGGCATTCTCCAGGCAAGAATACTGGAGTGGGCTGCCATGCCCTCCTTCAGGGGATCTTCCCAACCCAGGGACTGAACCCGCATCTCATGTCTCCTGCATTGGCAGGTGAGTTCTTTACCACTAGCACCACCTGGGAAACCCAAACAGGTAGTCAAACAGAAAGATTACTGCTAATCACAAAAAAACAGACATCTCAAGTCAATGATTTTAGTGCTTTACTACGTATGGAAAGACGTGAGAGTTGGGGCTTATTGAAATTATTCCTTTGGTATGCACCTTAACTACGTAGGGCCTGTATCCTGCTTTTTGAAATCCACAATGCCCCTCAAGGTTACAGTGGCTGATGGCTTCAGGGTCAACATTCTTTGCTTCACAGACAGGTAGCATCCTTCCAATTTCCATGATGCACCTGCCAGTAAAGGAAAGGTAAATAATCAGGCAAAGGGGAGATCAGGTGCTATTTGATTATATATCACCTTTTGCTGCAGTAATATAGAGAAACAGAAACTCTATTAGTCCTTCAACTTCTATATCAGCATATAGTAGTGAATGAAACCCACAGAATATTTTTAATTCATTTTTAATTGCTGTATATTTGGACTACAATGTTGTTAATTACTGCTATAGAGCAAAATGACTCAGTTATAGATACACACACATATATACATATATACACATACATTCTTTTTTATACTCTTTCCCATTATGCTTTATCACAGGATACTGAATATAGTCCCCATGTGCTATACAGTAGGATCTTGTTTATTCATTCTATATGTACCAGTTTGCATCTGCTAATTCCAAACTCCGACCCTGTCCCACCCCCACCCCCCTTGGCAACTACCAGTCTTGATTCTGTTTCATAGATAGGTTCATTTATGTCATCTTTCAGATTCCACAGAGAAGCCATATCATATATTTGTCTTTTTCTGACTTGCTTCACTCAGTATGATCATCCCTAGCTGCCTCCATGTTGCTGTAAATGGCATTATTTCGTTCTCTTTGATGCTGAGCAGTATTTCATTGTATATAGGCACCACATCTTCTTCGCCTATTCATGTGTTGATGGGCAAACGTTTAGGTTGTTTCCCTGTCTTGGCTATTGTGAATAGTGCTGCTGTGAACATAGGGACGCGTGTATCTTTTTGTATGGTTTGTCCAGATATATGTCCAGGACTGTGATAGAGCCCACATGGGGTCTCATTGTTAAGACAGCTCATTATGTTGACCTCGCAAACAAAGAACAAAATCACAGTGATCCTTGAGGCTGATCAAATTGCCCAAATGACTTTCTGTTTTCTCACTGGCGCCTACCTTCTCAAAGCTGTGAGACCACCAGATTCCAGACCTCTGGCTACGTGACCACAGGACTCAACTACAGGCTAAAAACTAACCATCCCTTCAGAGACTTTTTCATTGGTGAGAAATAAGAAAGACCCCGTCAGAAAGGGAGGACACTGGTTCTCCTTAAGGGCCAGTCACCCTCGTGTTTCCATCTAATACATTTCCCTTTTCTTGCCCGACTGCCCAGGTCACTGTCTTTTTCTCTATACTTGCCATACAGAGTGGGATTGCTGGATCATACGCTGATTCTGTTTTTAGTTTTCTGAGGGAATCTCCATACTGTTTTCCACAGAGGCTGCGCCAATTTACATTCCCACCAACAGTGTAGGAGGGCTCCCTTTTTGCCACACCCTCTCCAGAATTTGTTTTCTGTAGAATTTTTAATGATGGATGATCTCACACTACCCAGGGTGAGATGGAACCTTATTGTAGTTTTGATTTGCATTTATCTAATAATTTGCGATGTTGAGCATCTTTTCATGTGCTTATTGGCCATCTGAATTTCTTCTTTGGAGAAATGTCTTCTGCCCATTTGGGTTTTTTTGTTGTTGTTGTTGCTGTTGAGTAGTATGAACTGTTTGTAAGCCCATAGAATATTGACCACCATGTGGCTAAATGAAATAGGCTTAAACATTCCATTCAGGGAGATGATACTTAATGCCATCAATATATATTTAAATTAATAGTATATATGTTCTCTCTGCTCATCTGGTTATTATTTCTTGGTTCCCAGACCCTTTGAATAACCCCTAATCCCTTGGCTGACTCCAGTTAGAAGCTTGGAACCTGTGAAATGCAGTTTTCAGGGGTCAACCTACTTGTGACATAGAGCAGGGGAAAGGCAAGGAATGGACCCGGCAGCCTGGCAGAGAGTTCACTCAGTATTTTTTTAATCAGGACAACACTCTCAGTGAGGTATGATTCTCACTTTTACAGTCGAGGAAACCTTAACTCATAAGTGACTTGCCCAAGGTCATGGGCAGATCTGGAAGTTTTACCAAAGTCCGTCCTGATCCAAAGCCCCCACTGCTTTCTCAGCAGAGGGTAGAGCATCATTGCATGGCTTTCCAGGCTGTAAATCTTGAACAATTCCAAGGAGGACTGATATCCTCCTGAGAAACAAAATAGGGCAGTTGTTAAAGTCACAGAGAAACACTCCAGTGATGCAAGGCTACAGGAGCTAAAAGAGCAGGGTAGATGTGAGCATTTTTATTGAACAAAACAAAGATCCTGGCCTAAATTCTTACATAAATCATTATTGTCCTGCTTAATGGGGCTGCCATAAACCTAATAACCCGAAGGATTTGCAAGCATTTTAATGAAAAATAGATGGCTTTTAAAGGAAAGTAATTCAGCCCAGGGGAACAGAGTTTGGATACAGGGAGATTTATCCTTAATAGTCAACAAGAGGTTCTGTTACCTGGGTGATGTCACACATTAGCACAGATGAGTTTATGTGATAAGCCACTGCCAGCAAAGAGCAGAACCTGGAGACAAGTGGAAGGGCATAGAAGAAGTGGATTTTTTTTTTTTTTAAGGATGACAAAAGGTAAGAGGGAGAAGAGGAAAGATGAGGGGGTTGTCTTACAAGGAGATCAAGCCCACTTTAAGAATCACAGCATTGCTGGGGAAGTGGATTGGCTTTGTTTTGCAGATTTCCTATGTGCTGATTAATGTGTCTTGCATGATCCTCTGGTTGTCAGTCTGTATTAGAAACATACCTTGTATGCCTTTATCAGGTTAAGAATGTGGACAACTCTGCTTCAATGCTTGTAGAATAGGCATCCCCATACTCTGATCTCCATAGCCCCATGGGTTAACAGGCCTCAGTCCATGGTTTCAGCTATTTCTCCTGGAGCCAACTGAAAGGTCTTTAAATTTCTGAATCACAATTTCTTTGTACTCTTTGTGTTAACTTTGGACTTTTTATTGCTTGCTTGTTTGTGTTGTGGGGACAAAGTTAGCTTCAGAATTCTCCCATGGGCTTCGTTTGACCTCCTGAAATCTAGTATCAAGTCTAATTCCCACTTCACAGCTGAGTCATTGAGAAATTTGCTCTTTCAACCACAATGAACCAAGATGAGCGCATCTGAGGGCATCGCTGGAATTTTTCCAAAGTAAGTTAATCACAAGGCTGTTAGGATGTAATACTGATGCTAATCACATCATAGAAAATGGAGAAATCCAATGAGGAGCAAGCGAGAAGGAGAGAACCAAGAGGGTGTATGTGTCAGTGGTGTTTAAGTTCTAGTTCAAAATCCCTGATCCCAGACGGCCTCTGGTTCATGTAACTCAGACCCTTCCAACAAGTGCCTCCATCACTTACAACCTAAGTCCTTGATTGATATGGTTTGTAATGTAGGTATGAAAGAGAAAGTGAAAGTCGCTCAGTTGTGTTTGACTCTGTGACGCCATGGACTGTGGTCCATGGAATTCTCCCGGCCAGAATACTGGAGTGGGTAGATTTTCCCTTCTCCAGGGGATCTTCCCAACCCAGGGATCGAATCCAGGTCTCCCGCATTGCAGGCAGATTCTTTACCAGCTGAGCCACAAGGGAAGTCCAATGTAGGTATAACTGGTGATTCCAGGATCGTTGAAATTTCCTAAACCCCACTTCTGAACCCATCACCTGTGAAAACCAAAGATGCCTGCTAACAGAACTGGTGGTATAGTGGTAAACATGGCTGCCTTCGAAGCTGCCTGCCACCCCTCCAAGTGTGAAAGTGAAAGTTGCTCAGTCGTGTCCGACTCTTTGCAACCCCATGGACTGTATGGAATTCTCCAGGCCAGAGTACTGGAGTGGGTAGCCTTTCCCTTCTCCAGGGGATCTTCCCAACCCAGGGATCAAACCCAGGTCTCCCACATTGCAGGCGGATTCTTTAGCAGCTGAGCCACAAGAGAAGCCCCCTCCAAAGACATTAGCTAGTTCCTGGAAGTTTATCTTATCCCCACTATTCCAGTGCTTGGGATCCAGCATCCTTGCATAAACCTGTGCAACACTGTGTACAAACCATACACTATGATGACCAAAAAAATCACAAAAATCATATTTTGTGAGTTGAGGGGATTATACAAAAGGTTTGGTAGGGGGTGTGTCCTGAGGCACAGCCATGACATAACACCTCATGGCCTCATCCTCTGCCTCTTCTCAGTACCAATACAAAAAAAAAAATTTTTTTTTTAGTCCATTTTTCTCACACACAGAAATTTACAAATCATCATCTGTTACCTGTACATCTCGATATTGGAACTAAACCCCAAATGTTTAGTTTGGGGTTAATAATTATCTTATTAAGATAATTTTCCAGTGAAGTCCTCTTTCAAAGTCTGATTCCAGCTAAAATGTAACAATGTTACTTTGCATTTTTTTCTTGTCTTTGTAAAAAATAGATACGTTTTAGATATTTGAGATAGTAAATTATATCTAATTTTATATTCTGTCTTCTTCAGCTTTAGACCAGGTGTATTTTCCTATGTGAATGAAAACGCTTCAAAACCATGATATTTAATGTCTTTCTAGTATTTTATTGTATGAATATATGCTATTTACTTATAATTCCCCTAAATTTTGAGTATTTAGATAATTTTAGTTTTCACAATTGTAAATAGCAGTTCAGCCTTATGGATGAATGTTTGTAGTTTTGATTCATCATCTGGAATTGTCCCCAAGAAACAAAATAACAGAGTTGGAGGGTATAAAAAATATGAATGCTCTTAACCAAATCACTCAATTGCTTTTTCAGGAAGGTCATGTAGGTTTAAAATCTCTCTGGCAGTGTATGAAAAAGTGCTTATTTCACTTCACCTTGTATAAAAAAAAGCATTCCTTTCACTTCACCCCTGTTACCTGTGTAGCCAAGTGTTTAAGGATTTCCTAACTGATAAGTGGAAAATAATTCACCGTTATATTTCTTTGATTACTAGGGAAGCTCAGAAGTTTTTATACACGTTTTAGCTTTTTCTCTTGTAAATGGTCTGTTCATACCCTTTGGCACTTATGTAATAAAAAGCAAAATCTCCCATCCCTCCTCTCACTCCATCAGAGGAAAAACTCTCTTAATGTTACTGTTTGAATTTGTTCTAGTGGCTTTCATCCTAACTGTGTAATATGCTCAAAGTGCCATTTCACGTAGATGATATATATCAGCTCCTGAGTATGGGGGAAAAAAAGGATTCAAATCACATTTTATAGTTTAGCTCCCGCTACAAACAGACCCTGAGACAAGAATTTATGTACAAGCAGTTTATTTGAGGATGGAGAAGGAAATGGCAACCCACTCCAGTGTTCTTGCCTGGAGAATCCCAGGGACAGAGGAGCCTGGTGGGCTGCTGTCTATGGGGTTGCAGAGTCGGACACGACTGAAGCGACTTAGCAGCAGCAGTAGCAGTTTATTTGAGAGGGCAATTCTGGGAAACCCAGGGGTGGAATGAGAAGTGGAACCCAGAAGGGAGGGAAAACCAGTGAAAGGTAGATTAATGTGTGAATTACCCCTGTGAGCAACTGGACCAATATCTCAGGGGATGCTCTAAAAAGAGACAGCTTGATGGTTTCTCATTAAAAGCAGAATCTCATCCTCACTGGTTGAGGGGTTATTCCTGGGCCATCTTCCCAACACTTCTAGCCTGTTCAGCTCACAGGCCAATCCCATCCCAACAGAGAGAGTCACAGGAGACCATTGGGTCAGTGTGTGCTGGACCAGGCTCTGATGGCCTCCAGGGTAGACTACAAGAATTTGGGTAGGGATCCACAGCATCCGTTACAGTCTTCCTCTTAGAGTGTGATATTCATGGCTCAATTATTTTTTAATTGTTCTGTTGGTGATCTTAATAATTTAAAATAGACGCTCCAGATACTTGCAACATTATCTCTTACTGACTCCCTGCTTTGTGAAATAAGGACATTAGTGCCACACTCCACTCAGCCATTTCTCAGCTTTTCCCTCTTCTTATCCCATCCTCTTTTGGCTACACCTTAGCAAGCTTGTTAATATTTACTTTGTATCTGGCAACCATAGTCAGGGTTTTTTGTTTTGTCTCTAAAAATTGAGACCTAATAAAAAAATAATTTCTATACTTACGATAACATAGACATTGTCATTAAACATTCAAGCAATGTGTTTGGGTTGTGTTTCCTCCTGCTGAGTACAATAGCTTGACTTAAGCCACTTGACGAGAAAATTAAGATTAATATACTTAACTTCACAGGCCTCCCTGGTGGCTCAGATGGTGAAGAATCTGCCTGCAACGTGGGAAACCCAGGTTTCATCCCTGGGTTGGGCAGATCCCCTGGAGAAGGAAATGGCAACCCATTCCAGTATTCTTGGCTAAAGAATTTCATGGACAGAGGAGCTTCGCAGGCTACAGTCCATGGGGTAGCAAAGAGTCAGGCACTACTGAGCGTTTCATGCCATGTATCACTTATCATCACATATGAGCCCCGACTATCTTCTCCAGGCTTTTCCTTAGGAATTCTACTTGCAATTTTCTCTCTTGCATTATTTGTATTTCAGTTTAGTTCAGCTGCTCAGTCGTAACCGACTCTTTGCGACTCCATAGACTGCAGAACTTGGAGAAGGTAATGGCAACCCACTCCAGTACTCTTGCCTGGCAAATCCCATGGACGGAGGAGCCTGGTAGGCTGCAGTCCATGGGGTCACTGGGAGTCAGAGATGACTGAGCGACTTCACTTTCACTTTTCACTTTCACTTTCATGCATTGGAGAAGGAAATGGCAACCCACTCCAGTGTTCTTGCCTGGAGAATCCCAGGGACTGGGGAGCCTGGTGGGCTGCCATCTCTGGGGTTGCACAGAGTCGGACACGACTGAAGCAACTTAGCAGCAGCAGCAGCAGACTGCAGGACACCAGGCCTCCCTGCCCATCACCAACTCCTGGAGTTTGCTCAAACTTATGTCCATTGAGTCGGTGATGCCATCCAACCATCTCATCCTCTATCATCCCCTTCTCTTCCCTTCAATCTATCCCATCATCAGGGTCTTTTCCAATGAGTCAGTTCACATCAGGTAGTCAAAGATTTGGAGTTTCAGCTTCAGCATCAGTCCTTCCAATCAATATTCAGGGCTGATCTCCTTCAGAATGGACTGGTTGGATCTCCTTGCAGTCCAAGGGACTCTCAAGAGTCTTCTCCAACACCACAGTTCAAAAGCATCAATTCTTCGGCATTCAACTTTGTTCATAGTCCAACTCTCACATCCATACATGACTACTGGAAAAACCATAGCTTTGACTAGATGGACCTTTGTCAGCAAAGGAATGTCTTTGCTTTTTAATATGCTGTCCAGGTTGGTCATAACTTTTCTTCCAAGGAGCAAGCATCTTTTAATTTCATGGCTTCAGTCACCATCTGAAGTGATTTTGGAGCCCCCCAAAATAAATTCTCTCAGTGTTTCCATTGTTTCTGCATCTATTTGCTGTGAACTGATGGGACTGGATGCCATGATCTTAGTTTTCTGAATGTTGAGCTTTAAGCTAACTTTTTCACTCTCCTCTTTCACTCTCCTCAAGAGGCTCTTTAGTTCTTCTTCACTTTCTGCCTTAAGTGTGGTGTCATCTGCATATCTGAGGTTATTGATATTTCTCCCAGCAATCTTGATTCCAGCTTGTGCTTCATCTAGTCCAGCATTTCTCATAATGTAATCTGCATATAAGTTAAATAAGCAGGCTGACAATATGCATCCTTGACATACTCCTTTTCCTGTTTGGATCCAGTCTGTTGTTCCATGTCCAGTTCTAACTGTTGTTTCCTGACCTGTATACAGATGTCTCAGGAGGCAAGTCAGGTGGTCTGGTATTCCCATCTCTTTCAGAATTTTCCAGTTTGTTGTGATCCACACAGTCAAAGGCTTTGGCATAGTCAATAAAGCATAAGATGTTTTTCTGGAACATCTTTCTCTTGCTTTTTCGATGATCCAGTGGATGTTGGCAATTTGATCTCTGGTTCCTCTAGCTTTTCTAAATCCAGCTTGAACATCTGGAGGTTCACAGTTCACATACTGTTGAAGACTGGCTTGGAGGATTTTGAGCATTACTTTGCTAGTGTGTGAGATGAGTACAATTGTGCAGTAGTTTGAACATTCTTTGGCATTGCCTTTTTTTGGGATTGGCATGAAAACTGACCTTTTCCAGTCCTGTGGCCACTGCTGAGTTTTCTAAATTTGCTGGCATATTGAGTGCAGCTCTTTCACAGTGTCATCTTTTAGGATTTGAAATAGCTCAACTGGAATTCCATCACCTCCACTAGCTTTGTTCATAGTGATGCTTCATAAGGCCCACTTGACCTTGCATTCCAGGATGTCTGGTTCTAGATGAGTGATCACACCATTGTGGTTACCTGGGAGAATTATCATGAAGATAAGTTATCATGAAGAATCTCTTTTGTATAGTTCTTCTGTGTATTCTTGCCACCTCTTCTTAATATCTTCTACTTCTGTTAGGGCCATACCATTTCTGTCCTTTATTGTGCCCATCTTTGCATGAAATGTTCCTTGTTATCTCTAATTTTCTTGTAGAGATCTCTAGTCTTTCCCATTCCATTGTTTTCCTCTATTTCTTTGCATATTTATTTCTATTTATATTTATTTAGCATACTCTGACTCTGGACTTTTTCTAAGCTTGAGACAATTTTATTTTAGAAGCTCTCCTTCTCAGAGCCCTCTGTCCTTTCTTTGCCTAAATGGATTGGTTGCTCTTACTCTGCTCAACACTGACCTCACAAGACAGTTCTTACTACTTTATTTATTGAGCCCACTGTTTTCACTATTTCATATGCTTCCCGCTTCTGGTTTATTCTCTCTTCTTGTGGGGCTACATTCTTATTAAGCAAATATTCAAATTTCTGAGAACTTAAATGCAAGAAAACATATGTATATTCTGCCCTCACCTGATAATTTGTTGAATACAAGTTTCTAGATCAAAAATAACCTTATGACAGAATCTTAAATTTGTTTTGTCATTATTTTTTACTCTCTCATATAGTCGGGGGAAAAAAATCTGACATCAGTGTAACTTTCAGTTCCTTGTGAGTGATTTGGGTTTTTGTCTTTGAAGTTTTTAGGATCATCATTTAATCTTGGTATTCTGAAAGTTCATGACACTCACTAAGCGTGGGTCTTTCAACACTTATTTTCCTGGACACCAGATGTATCCTTTTGGTCTGAAGACACTTTTCAGTTTTGGAAAATTCTTTCCTTTGATTTTTCCATGGATTCACACAGCAACGTTTGTCACCACAAGCTTTCCTTTTTTTTTTTTTTGAAAACAGATAGGTAGATTGCCACTGTGGATATTCTATAATATTGGGTATCTTGGTCCCTTTTCTAACCAGGTCTTCTCTCCTACATAAAAGTTTTGACTGGAACTCTAGTGAGGAAATTCAAGATATGTCAGTTGGTATAATACACTTCATTGTGAGCCATCAGAAAACCATTACACAGCTACAAATTGGCTTAAATTCTCAAATGAGAAATATTTTCTTGGAAGCTCAAAAATCTTCACCAGAAAACTTAGTTGTCTCTAGACAATTATTTCTAGTTTTCTTTTTTCCTTCTTAAGACAATAAACGTTTATGCCTTGCAAAAAGCTGTCTGCTTCTGCTCTATGAGCAAGATAGTGAATAGGGAAGCCTATAAATATGGTTGAATTTGTACAGGGACGTGTAATTAATCCCTCTGATTTCAGTCCAATTCACTGTCTTACCCTCCCAATCTGATCCCACAGCCTCAGTGGGGTTCTCTTTTGGTAAACTGGTTCCTATATCTTCAGCAGCAAGCTCATAGTGTATTGGAGTTATGATTTCTCTACCTGTTTCATTATCAACCCTCTTCCAATTTCTGTTTTCCAGAAATTGTTTTGAAATATTTTTAATCTATCTTCCTATTTATATGAGGGTGAGCTTTAGGTTTTTATTATTCATGTGTATAAGCATTTTATGTATGAATTTGTATCATAATCATAGGAAATATGTTTGGTAAATATTTACATTTTTGTTTATACAGTGCTTCATTCAAACAGGATTTAAGATAGAGATTGCTTTATGGGTGTGTGTGTGTGTGTGTGTGTGTGTATGAATAACAAAAATAATGAAATAAAAATAATTTTAAAAACTTAAACCTAAAATATGGATGTAAAAACCTATATACTCTAGGCAGCACACTGTGAACAGCTGTAGTCAGTAGATTAGCACCCCCTGACCCCCAAACTACAAAGATGTCCACATGTTCATCTCTAGAACTTGTGAATATGTTACACCTCAAGGCAAAGACATTATGATTGCAGATAAAAATAAGGTTATTTAATCAAAGTAAAAAGTGAAAGTGTTAGTTGCTCAGTTGCATCCAGCTCTCTGGGATCCCATGGACTGTAGCCTGCAAGGCTCCTCTGTTCATAGAATTCTTCAGGCAAGAATTCTGGGATGGATAGTCATCCCCTTCTCCAGGGGATCTTCCCAACCGAGGGATTGAACCTGGGTCTCCTGCATTGCAGGCATATTATTTACCATCTGAGCCACCAGGGAAGCTCAAGATTATCATGGATTATCTGGGTGGCTCCAATGTAATCAAAAGGCCCCCAAAAGTAGAAGAGACAGGCAGAGGAAGAGTCAGTGTCAGAGTAATGCATAAGGAGAAAAACTGCAACACCATTGTATTTCCTAGTCCAAGCTCACTCTGCTCGCCACACACAGGATAATAAATCCAAGAGATGAGGTGTTGAGGCAAGGAATATGACTGTATTCAGAAAGCTGACTGATGGGGAAATGGCGGACTAATGTCTCAAAATAACCATCTTGTGGGGTTTGGATGCCAGATTCTTGTATAGAACAGAGACATAAAGGTGAGGACATAAAGTAAAAAGGCCATTAATCTTGCAAATATCTCCCAGAATGGCCAGCTCCAGGAGAGGATATGTTAATATCATCCTTCCTATAGCCATCCACAGGTGGACAGGGTCCCAAACAAAGGCATTTTGGTTTGACATTCTAGCAGAAGGGCAAGGTTCCCCAAGGCAGGCCATTATGTATGGACAGTATCCTTTTAGTGAGCAAAAGCACCAGGAAGCAAAAGGTTAAAGTAAAAGGAACAGATCCAATATGAAGTCAGTTCTTCCCTGTAACAATTGCTGGCTCTGAAGATGGAAAAGACTGAGTCAAGGGAAGCAGGCGACTCCAGAGGCTGGAAAAGTCAAGAAACACATCTTCCCCTACAACCTGATTTTAGACCAATGAGACCCATTTGGGACTTCTGACCTCCAGATCTGTTAAGTTTTTTGTTTAAAACCACAAAGTTTGTGATCATTAATTAGTAATTAATATCCTAATACAGCAATGAATATACCAAGTTAAAGACTCTCTTTAGGATGCCTATTGCAATTAAGATTCTGTAGTTCAGAATGGGTAAACCAGCTTAGCAGTACGATTCAAAGGATGTGATCATTTAGCCTATCCCTTCCTTCTGGGTGAAGTTCAGTTCAGTTTAGTCGCTCAGTTGTTTCAGCTTCAGCATCAGTCCTTCCAATAAATATTCAGGACTGATTAACTTTAGGATGGACTGGTTGGATCTCCTTGCAGTCCAAGGGACTCTCAAGAGTCTTCTCCAACACCACAGTTCAAAAGCATCAATTCTTTGGTGCTCAGCTTTCTCAGTCCAACTCTCACATCCATACATGACCACAGGAAAAACCATAGCCTTGACTAGACGGACCCTTGTTGGCAAAGTAATGTCTTTGCTTTTTAATATGCTGTCTAGGTTGGTCATAACTTTTCACCCAAGGAGTAAGTGTCTTGTAATTTCATGGCTGCAGACTGCAAAATCATCTGCAGTGATTTTGGAGCCCCAAAAATAAAGTCTGACACTGTTTCCCCATCTATTTGCCAAGAAGTGATGGGACCAGATGCCATGATCTTAGTTTTCTGAATGTTGAAGAAGAAGATCAATACATAATAGTTTTATTTTTATGTGATTTTTCAATACAATTCTTCAAGAAATGTAGAAAGTACAACTGCCAAAAGCTTCTCTTTGAACAACATAAAGTGTTTATGGCAATGTTGAATTCTCTTATTTATTTAAAAACACATTCCCTACTCAGTCCATTATATTTGATGTTTGATGATCATGAACTGACTTTAATTTCTAATTTCACATCAGTTTGAAAAGTTGGCATACTTCCTTTCATACTGCTGTCAGATCTGGGGTCAATATTTGTTAATACCAAAGTGAGAACATTTGCTAAGGAACAGATGGCCTACACCATTCCTTTCCTTAATTCCCTACAATGATTCAATTCTTATGAATCATCATTCCAGAGTTCTACCAGGAATGCAGTAAAAACCACTAGTTAAATCCCCACCAGGGAAGTTCTCACATCTCAAAAATCTGACACTGCAACTGTCTCCATGGTGGGCACTTGGCAAATAGGTCAACAGGTGTTCCTGCTTTGTTAGAATGACTCATGGACATCAGGTAAATCAGGGAGCTTAGCTGGCTGCTATATTTGTAAAACAAAGTCTTTGGGTAAGTAAACAAGTACTTTTAGGCCAGGATTCAGCACAAGTTGAAGTGGTACCTTGAGAACTAAAACACATCAAGGGGCATTTAAAAATAAATAATTTAAAAAGGCAAAACTTGGAGAAAAGAAAGTAAAAAAAAAAAAAATATATATATATATACACACACACATGAAAAAAGCATTGCTAGAAGGAAGGTTGTTCAGAAACAGTCTGATAGCAGTTTTTCTTTTCATTGTACCAAACTATAATAACCCGTTTAGGCCTAATTAGTTAGGAATTATCATACAGCTGGGGTCAGTCACTCATCAGATCACCGGGGAAACCATTAAAAAGCATGCATTTGGAAGGAATTCAAAAGCAGTGCTATGGAAACCACAGTGGAAATTATCTAGACAAATCCTACCAAGCATGGGGTGAAATCACGAGCTTCAAAAAATCATAAACCAAATGTTACCATTGATTCGAATAGTTTTAATTACTCACTTTTCCAAAGCTTCTGTCTCTGAAGATACGGAATACTGACAACAGTGAAGAAAAAAAAGCAAAAAACAGCAATGATTGAGAAATACAGTTGTGCCCAAACTCTATCTGCTTCAAATCTGACAGACGTAAGACATAGGTGACGTAAAACATCATCACCATCCCAGTCAGCAAGAAGTATATGCACAAGTTTCCAGCGGTGTATGCAAAGCAGATTTAACAAATAGCTGCTAAAAACTCACTAGAGTTTATACCTCTCTGCCATTTACTGACTGTAGAACTAATGTTTAACTAAGGCAGGCTACTTAACATCTGTGTTCCAATTTCCTCTTCTGTGAAATAATAATAGGGTTGTTATGAGAAAAGAGTTAATATGTAAAGTGATAGAATAGTGGCTGGTGTATCATAGGTAGTATGTATTAGTTATAATTGCCTTTACCTTTAAGAAATAGGATTTTGAAATGCCTGTGGGTCCTGTGGCCATTAAGGCCAAGGTATCAAGCTGCCATTTAGGTGAATGCATAAGTTTAAGATAGTATTAATAGTCTATCTTCTATTTCAAGAACCCACAGGTTTGGTTGTTTTTGAAGGTCAAATTCTGCCTTAAATCACAAAAAGATTCAAAGAAATTTAAAAGGTTGAATTTTTAACTTATAAAAATTGATTGAATCAACAATGTGTATCCACAATGTTGTGTTAATCTCTACTATACAGCAAAGTGAGTGTTAGATATAGAGACATACTATTTTCATTAGGGTTTATCACAGGATATTGAATACAATTGCCTATACTATACAGTAGGACCTTGTTGCTTATCCATTCTCTATGTAATATATAGTTTGCATCTACTAATCCCATAATCCCAATCCATCCCCCTGCCCCCCCGACTCCCCACCTCCTTGGCAACCACAAGACTCTGTCTGTGAGTTGTTTCTATTTTGTAGATCTGTTATTTTGTGTCATATTTTAGAGTTCACATATAAGTGACATCGTATGGTATTTTTTTCTTTTATGACATTTCACTTAGTATGATAATGTCTAGGTCCATCTATATTGCTGTAAATGCATTATTTGATTCTTTTTAATGTCTGAGTAATATTCCATTGTGTATATGCACCACATCTTTATCCATTCATCTGTTGATGGGTTTTTAGGTTGCTTCCATGTCTTGCGGAGGGGGCAATGGCACCCCACTCCAGTACTCTTGCCTGGAAAATCCCATGGACAGAGGAGCCTGGTAGGCTGCAGTCCATGGGGTCGCTTGGAGTCGGACACGACTGAGCGACTTCCCTTTCACTTTTCACCTTCATGCATTGGAGAAGGAAATGGCAACCTACTCCAGTGTTCTTGCCTGGAGAATCCCAGGGATGGGGAAGCCTGGTGGGCTGCCATCTCTGGGGTTGCACAGAGTTGGACACAACTGAAGCGACTTAGCAGCAGCAGCATGTCTTGGCTGTTGTAAATAATACTCCATTGAACATTGGGATACATGTATCTTTTCGAATTATAGTTTTTTGCAGATATATGCCCATGAGTAGAATTGCAGGTCATATGGAAGCTCTAGTTTGTTTTTTTTTTTGCAGAAACTCCATGCTGTTTTCCATAGTGGCTATATCAATTTATTGACTATACCAATTTATTAATACATTTCCACTAACAGTGTAGGAGGGTTCCAGAATGTTGCACTTTTAACATGTCCCAAATTTAAAGACAGTGTATTCCCTCTACAACTAGTTCCTAATCCTGAATGCATGGTAAAAGAGAAATTTCTATTCTTCCTTCTTTTCTCCTGTCCCCTAATATGGTCTGTCTGTCCTCTCTTCTTGACTGCCACTGTCATTGTTGTTCAGTCACCCAGTCATGTCTGATTCTTTGCGACCCTGTGACGTGCAGCATGCCAGGATTCCCTGTCCTTCACTATCTCCCGGAGTTTGCTCGAACTCATGTCCATTGAGTCAATGATGCCATTTAACCATCTCATCCCCTTGTTGTTCCCTTCTCCTCCTGCCCTCAGTCTTTCCTAGCATCAGTATCTTTTCCAATGAGATGTCTCTTTACATCAGGTGACCAAAGTATTTGAGCTTCAGCTTCAGCATCAGTTCTTCTAATGAATATTCGGGCTTAATTTCCTTTAGGATTGATTGGTCTCCTTGCTGTCCAGTGGACTCTCAAGTCTTCACCAACACCACAGTTCAAAAGCATTAATTCTTCGGTGCTCAACCTTCTTTATGGTCCAACTCTCACATCCATACATGACTACTGGAAAAACCATAGCTTTGACTATAGGGACCTTTGTCGGCAAAGTAATGTCTCTGCTTTTTAATACTCTAAGTTTATCGTAGTTTTTCTTCCAAAGAGCAAGTGTCTTAATTTCATGGCTGCAGTCACTGTCCACAGGAATTTTGGAGCTCAAGAAAATACGGTCTGTCACTGTTTCCATTGTTTCCCCATTCATTTCTCATTACTCTAACTCAATTTCTCATGAACTTTTGCAATTATAATGGCTTTCTTGCCATTCTCAGGCCTCTAATTTCTCTGTTGTCTATATACTTTTACAGATGAAGTATACAGATATACTTTTCAGCACTACTTTAATCTCACTACTGTTGAAGTTCAATTGCTGAGTCATCTGTGACCCCTTGGACTGCAGCATGCCCAGCTCCTCTATCTTTCACTATCTCTCGGAGTTTGCTCAAATTCACATCCACTCAGTTGGTGATGCTACTCACTACTTCCCAGCCCAGACTTCCTGTAGTTCCCTTTACAATTCCCTGCAGGCAGTAGGACTGCATGGTGGGAACAGAGGTTCTGCTTAGCAACATTTGTTTCCTTTCTGTGAGCTCCAGTAGTTAATTACAGGGGGAAAAAAATCTCATTAAACACCCAATATCAAATTATCAAAATCATCTCTTATCTATTGTGCAGTTAAGTCCCCTACATATAGACCTTCAAGTTGTGAATTTTCAAACATGCAAATGTGTTCCATCAGTGTCAGCTGTGAGTGGAATTGCAGCTTGCCCTCCATCTTCAATTGCTGACGATCCTTCAGCTCTACCTCCTCCCACATCCCTTCCCTTCTTCAGTCAGTATCTCTTCTTGCCTGTTCACTCGATCCCAGGCCCTGTATGCCAACTGTTGTACTGTACTACCTGTTTCTCAAGGTACCGTACTGAAGATTCAAAATGCTTTTTTGTGTGTTTGTTTTTTAATGTATTACTTATGTGAAAAGTATTATAAACCAACCTATTACAGTACAGTACTATATAGCAGAAAGTGAAGAGGAACTAAAAAGCCTCTTGATGAAAGTGAAAGAGGACAGTGAAAAAGCTGACTTAAAGCTCAACATTCAGAAAACAAAGATCATGGCATATGGTCCCATCACTTCATGGGAAATAGATGGGGAAACAGTGTCAGACTTTATTTCTTTGGGCTCCAAAATCACTGCAGATGGTGACTGCAGCCATGAAATTAAAAGACACTTACTCCTTGGAAGAAAAGTTATGACCAACCTAGACAGCATATTAAAAAGCAGAGACATTACTTTGCCAACAAAGGTCCGTCTAGTCAAGGCTATGGTTTTTCCTGTGGTCATGTATGGATGTGAGAGTTTGACTGTGAAGAAAGCTGAGCACCGAAGAATTGATGCTTTTGAACTGTGGTGTTGGAGAAGACTCTTGAGAGTCCCTTGGACTGCAAGGAGATCCAACCAGTCCATTCTGAAGGAGATCAGCCCTGGGTGTTCTTTGGAATGAATGATGCTAAAGCCGAGACTCCAGTACTTTGGCCACCTCATGCAAAGAGTTGACTCATTGGAAAAGACTCTTGATGCTGGGAGGAATTGGGGGCAGGAGGAGAAGGGGACGACAGAGGATAGGATGGCTGGATGGCATCACCGACTCGATGGACGTGAGTTTGAGTGAACTCTGGGAGATGGTGATGGACAGGGAGGCCTGGCGTGCTGTGATTCATGGGGTTGCAAAGAGTCAGACATGACTAAGTGACTGAACTGACTGACTGTATAGCTGACTGTGTTAGTTTAGCACTTAGGCTAACTTTGTTGGACTTATAAACAAACTGAACATACAAACAAAGGAATGTGCTCTTGGCATGGCACTTATTTGTATGAAAGTGACTTACTGTATATTCTTTAAGATATTATAAGACCTTTTGAGGAAACTAGCATGCATTGAAAACCAGACACTCAACATATAGCCCTCACCACATTATTCTCCCCATTGTGCAGAGTATGTATTGGGGAATACCTAAAAAAATAAAATAAAAACCTGACTCACTGAATCAAGTTCAAAACTTCATGAAGATCTATGTTTACATTTTAATCATTCTTCAGTTCAATTCAGTTCAGTCGCTCAGTCGTGTCCGACTCTTTGCGACCCCATGAATCGCAGCATGCCAGGCCTTCCTGTCCATCACCAACTCCCAGAGTTCACTCAGACCCACGTCCATCGAGTCAGTGATGCCATCCAGCCATCTCATCCTCTGTCGTCCTCTTCTCCTCCTGCCCCCAATCCCTCTCAGCATCAGAGTCTTTTCCAATGAGTCAACTCTTTGCATGAGGTGGCCAAAGTACTGGAGTTTCAGCTTTAGCACCATTCTTTCCAAAGAAATCCTAGGGCTGACTTCCTTCAGAATGGACTGGTTGGATCTCCTTGCAGTCCAAGGGACTCTCAAGAGTCTTCTCCAACACCACAGTTCAAAAGCATCAATTCTTTGGTGCTCAGCTTTCTTCACAGTCCAACTCTCACATCCATATATGACCACTGGAAAAACCATAGCCTTGACTAGACAGACCTCTGTTGGCAATGTCTCTGCTTTTCAATATGCTATCTAACTTGGTCATAATTTCCTTCCAAGGAGTAAGCGTCTTTTAATTTCATGGCTGCAGTCACCATCTGCAATGATTTTTGGAGCCCCAAAAAATAAAGTCTGACACTGTTTCCACTGTTTCCCCATCTATTTCCCATGAAGTGATGGGTCCACATGCCATGATCTTCGTTTTCTGAATATTGAGTTTTAAGCCAGTTTTTTCACTCTCATCTTTCACCTTCATCAAGAGGCTTTTGAGTTCCTCTTCACTTTCTGCCATAAGGGTGGTGTCATCTGCATATCTGAGGTGATTGATATTTCTCCCAGCAATCTTGATTCCAGCTTGTGCTTCTTCCAGCCCAGTGTTTCTCATGATGTACTCTGCATATAAGTTAAATAAAAAGGGTGACAATATACAGCCTTGACATACTCCTTTCCCCATCTGGAACCAGTCTGTTGTTCCATGTCCAGTTCTAACTGGTGCTTCCTGACCTGCATACAGATTTCTCAAGAGGCAGGTCAGGTGGTCTGGTATTCCGATCTCTTTCAGAATTTTCCACAGTTTATTGTGATCCACACAGTCAGAGGCTTTGGCATAGTCAATAAAGCAGAAATAGATGTTTTTCTGGAACTCTCTTGCTTTTTTGATGATCCAGCAGATGTTGGCAGTTTGGTCTCTGGTTCCTCTGCCTTTTCTAAAACCAGCTTGAACATCTGAAAGTTCACAGTTCACGTATTGCTGAAGCCTGGCTTGGAGAATTTTGAGCATTACTTTACTAGCATGTGAGATGAGTGCAATTGTGTGGTAGTTTGAGCATTCTTCGGCATTGCCTTTCTTTGGGATTGGAATGAAAACGGACCTTTTCCAGTCCTGTGGCCACGGCTGAGTTTTCCAAACTTTGCTGGCCTATTGAGTGCAACACTTTCACAGCATCCTTTCAGGATTTGAAATATCTCAACTGGAATTCCATCACCTCCACTAGCTTTGTTCGTAGTGATGCTTCCTAAGGCCCACTTGACTTCACATTCCAGGATATCTGGCTCTAGGTGAGTGATCACACCATCGTGATTATCTTGGTCGTGAAGATCTTTTTTGTACAGATCTTTTTTTTTTAATCATTCTTAGCACCTACCAAAATTACCTGAAAACCTATAGTTGCAGCACAAGAACTATTTGGTAAATGAACTAATGTACCTGAAGCTTGCTGAAACCTGGGAAATAACTCTCTTTGGAAAATCTTTTTCTTCCTACAATAATACCTGTGGTGCTGAACTCAGCCCTTTGAGCCATTATCACTGATGGATACAGACATAGATATTTTCATAATTATACAAAACAAAATTATCTTAAAGTTTCCTCCCACATGTAGTGTAAAATAAAGCCGACTCGGTAATTATGACATCAGGCCCTTTTGTCACCAACCTTGTCTTTCAAACAGTTTTCCTGTACTCTGCTCAGATGTCAAGCACCTCTCATTATCTGAGACCTTCACCTTCTGTTATAGGAGTGTTCGTTTTTCACAGTGGTTTTGACATGGGATGTTTGTTTGTTTGTTTGTTTTTAATTTTATTTTATTTTTAAACTTTAAATAATTGTATTAGTTTTGCCAAATATCAAAATGAATCCACCATAGGTATACATGTGTTCCCCATCCTGAACCCTCCTGTTTTGATTTAAAAAAAAATTGCCTTTATTAACATAAGTATAAACCAGTTAAGTCTTTATGTATTAAGGAGATCAGCTTAATACACCAACAGTCAAATGCATTCTCTTAGTTTTTCTATTGGTGCGGATAGAGTTTTCTATTAGATATTGGGTGTCTCCTGGCAGGTGTTCAGCAGATGAGTACCTGAGTGAAGGGAGGAAACTTTGCTGAGACTGTGGCTGACACTGGGAGGTAAGGGTTGGAGAGAGACAAACAGACAGACACGGAAATGAGGAGGAAGAGAAGGAAAGAGGAAAGTAGGTAGAGTGAGGAAGAAAAAATTGGAAGTTCTAGATCATGAGACAGAGAAGGCAATGGCACCCCACTCCAGTACTCTTGCCTGGAAATCCCATGGACGGAGGAGCCTGGTAGGGTGCAGTCCATGGGGTCGCTAAGAGTCAGACACGACTGAGCGACTTCACTTTCACTTTCACGCATTGGAGAAGGAAATGGCAACCCACTCCAGAGTTCTTGCCTGAAGAATCCCAGGGACGGGGGAGCCTGGTAGGCTGCTGTCTATGGGGTCACACAGAGTCGGACATGACTGAAGCGACTTAGCAGCAACAGCAGCAGCAGATCATGAGAAACATACCTTACATATATTTGTGATATTTCTTCTGGGCCCTCTGCAATGATTTTCAATTAGACTCTGGACATGTAAGCAATGGTAGTTTTCACTATTACCAAAAATGTATAAAAAATAAACTTAAATAAAGATGTTATTTTTAAACTATAACATGTTCAGAAAAAAAATTTACATATCAAAGTTTCCTCTAACAACAAAATCATTTAGATGGGCCATGTATCTTGGCAGTCTTAAAGTCAAGAGATAGGTTTTCTTTTTAGGATGAAGGGTTTAGTACTTGGATTTTGCAGACTCCAATCCTAAACCAGAAATATAGTGTTTTTTTTTTGTGGTTTTCACAGACTCTGCATGTTATCAAGAACAAAAATGCTCATAGGTTTAAGTCATTTCTTATGGCTTCACTAGTTTTAGATAAAACATTAATATCAGTAGAATGTAACAAAGACACTAAAATAAAGAGGGTGCTCTCACCCAAATAATCCTCATAATATTCAGGAACAGCATTCCAGATGAGAGTTTTGGCAAGAGCTCACCACTTTATCTAACCATTTCCCCCTCAATAAAATTACAGGAACAACTTGATTTTATCAATTTCCCTAACCAAAAGTTTCAAATTTTTTGAAAACTAAAATACTTCAACAAGTTGAAGGTGAAAATATCAATACAGTTTTAAAAACTCGTAGATATTTAGCACAGAAGATGGCTCCAGACTTTTTCTTGTGTTGTTGTTTCTGTGACAGTTTGCATTGAGATATGACACTATTTATTTAAAATATGCAAGTCAATGATTTTACTGTAGTCACAGAGTTGTGCAGTCACCCCAATTAATTTTTCTTTTTATTTATTTGCCCTGCCACAGCATGTAGGATCTTAGTTCCCAGACTAGAGATTGAACCACACCCCTGCATGGAAATTGTGGAGTCTTAACCACTGGACTGCCAGAGAAGTCCCTCCCACCAATCAACTTTAAAGCATTTTCATCATCCCCTGCCTCTGCCCAACATGTATGCTGCTGCTGCTAAGTTGCTTCAGTCGTGCCCGACTCTGTGCAACCCCATAAACGGCAGCCCACCAGGCTCCCCCATCCCAATTACTCCGTTTCTCCCCAGCCCTTGACCACCACTAATCTCCTTTGTCTCTGTAGATCTGCCTATTCATAGAAATGAAATTACACATGTATAGCCTATTGCAACTGGTTTTCTTCACTTATTGTAAGGTTTATACATATTATTGGTATGTATCAGTACTTCATTCTTTTTATGGTTGAATAGTATTTTTTTGTGCAGATATATCGCATATTATTTATCCATCCATCCATTTGGGTTGTTTATACTTTTTGGCTATTATGAATGATGCTGCTGTGAACATTAGTATACAAGTTTTTATTTCTCTTGGGTATATATCTAGGCATGGGATTGCTGGGTCATATGATAACTCTATGTTTAACCTTTTGAGGAGCTGTTAGACTATTTTCCAAAGCAGCTTACATATTGTTCATAGTTCTTGATTTCTCTTATTTTTCTTTCTCACATTTGATTCTACTGGGTTTCTGAAGCACCAGTAATGAACCTCCCAGCAGAATGTATTACATCAACATTATAAAAGAATATGCTTCATGCTTTTATTACCTTGTACCTATAGTAAGATACCCTCACCCTTCTCTTTTGTTCCTCTGGTAAATTGGTATATTTGTAGACAGAAAAAATACTGAATACCTATTTGTTCTTTAGTAAAAGATCTGAGAATAGTTTCCTTGAAAGTTCTTTGTTTTGTGATTTCAGTGACTGAATTAATGTTGCATGCTGAACTACATTTTTCTTAAAAAAAAAAAAAAAAGGCAATGTTTGTTTTAATGTTTTAAGAATATACTCAGTCTTCTTAATATTCACCTGGTACCATTATTCCAGGAGTAAGAAATCTATTTTGGCAAACACTGAAAGTAAATCTCAAACGCTTTAAAAAAATCTGTTGTAGGAGTAGAAAAAAATCTAAATGGCTTAAAAATATAATATGTTACAGATTTTTTTCTCCTTTGTAGCATGGGCGTAGGGAAAATGTCAAAGTCAGAAAATACAGTTTCAAGATTGAAAGATCCCATAAATCTTTAATCCCCTCTCCCTGGCACCAAAGACATTACTTTCTAAGTCTATTTTTATAAATATACATTTTTGAGGAGAATAGCAAAACTTTGGAGTGGAAAATTTTCTCGTTTTAAAAAGCATTTGTAATTTATTAAATCCCTGTTTACTGTTGCTATTGATAAAAATGTAACAAATATCATCCATAAACTTAGAGGTAACAACCTAAAATAAAGTCCAAATCTCAATGTAAAAAGTATAGCTGTATGTTAAAATAATTTTTCACCATGGAATCAGGCCTCTTTTGACCAGCTGCTGCTGCTGCTAAGTCACGTCAGTCATGTCCAACTCTGTGCGACCCCAGATGGCAGCCCACCAGGCTCCCCCGTCCCTGGGATTCCTCAGGCAAGAACACTGGAGTGGGTTTCCATTTCCTTCTCCAATGCATGAAAGTGAAAAGTGAAAGTGAAGTTGCTCAGTTGTGTCCTACTCTTATCGACCCCATGGACTGCAGCCTACCAGGCTCCTCCGTCCATGGGATTTTCCAGGCAAGAGTACTGGAGTGGGTCACCAGTGCCTTCTCCGTTTGACCAGCTGGCTTAGGCAAACAGAGAACTTAATGATTCATATTACACAAAAGTCCAAGAATAGATCTAGCTTTAAGCACTGCTAGGTATCTTCTAGCACTGACTAGATGATACAATCAAGGCCCGTTTTCTAACAGCCTCTAAGCTCCATCCTGCTGATGGGTCCATATTTTGAGAGGTTCTCACCTTACTACAGTAAGTTACTCTAGTTTGGTTTTGTTTCTGTCCCTTCATTCTCACATCCAATGATAAATCCTTGTCCTAGAAAGTGAAGTCACTCAGTCATGTCTGACTCTTTGCAACCTCATGGACTGTAGCCTGCCAGGCTCCTCCATCCATGGGATTTTCCAGGCAAGAGTACTGGAGTGGGTGGCCATTTCCTTCTCCAGGGGAATCTTCCAGATCCAGGGATGGAACCCAGGTCTCCTGCTTTGCAGGCAGACTCTTTACAATCTGAGATACCAGGGAGTCCCTTGTCCTAAAAATCACAGCAAATGCTCACTGTGAATCATTGTTTCTAAGTAGGTCAAGTGCCCATCTATGAGCCAATCACTATGACCAGGGGGATACAAAGTACTGACTGACTTAACCTTAAGTGATGGTGCCAGAGGTAGAGCTAGTAACGCAGATATATGGTCTTAGAAAGAAATTATGGTATTGATACCAAATTAAAGGGGAATGAATGCTGATGCTGCAAATAAAGGAAGTGTATATTACAATGCTATTTCAATATGTTATTAATAAAAGCAGAAATATGATGAAAATATATAATTAAACCAATAGAAGATTTTTATAAAACTCAATACCTAATCCCAGCAAAAGAGACACTGATGTATAGATCAGTATTTTGGACTCTGTGGGAGAGAGAGACGGAGGGGAGATTTGGGAGAATGGCATTGAAATATGTATAATATCATGTGTGAAACGAGTCGCCAGTCCAGGTTCGATGCATGATACTGGATGCTTGGGGTTGGTGCACTGGGACGACCCAGAGGGAGAGGAGGGGAGGGAGGAGGGAGGAGGGTTCAGGATGGGGAACACAGTTATACCTGTGGCGGATTCATTTCAATATTTGGCAAAACTAATACAATATTGTAAAGTTTAAAAATAAAATAAAAAAAAAGGGAAACAAACTGAAAAAAAATTTTAGATGCATTATTAAGGAATCATTGACATAAACTGCATGTTTAAACTACACTGTTTAATAAAGTTTGACTTACGAATTCACTCATGAAACTATCCCATAATTAAGCTAAGGAACATTATCTATTACCCATAATGTTTCCTTATACCTCTTTATAATTTTTCTTTGACCCCTCCTACTCAGCAACCACTGATTTGTTTCCTATATAAATTTATTAGGTTCTAATATAAATTTATTGTTACTTTCTAGAATTTTATATGAATCTAATGATACAGTACATTTTAGGCCTTTTTTCACTCCACACAATTATTTTGTGATTCATCCTTGTTGACAGTATTAATAGTCCGCTCTTTATTGTCAAGTAACGGTTTATTGCATGGGCTTCCCAGGCGGTGCTTTACCACCTCTCCCCAGTGGTAAAGAACCCGCCTGCCAATGCAGGAGACATAAGAGATGTGGGTTCGATCCCAGGTCGTGAGGATCCCCTGGAGGAGGAAATGGCAACCCACTCTGGTTATCTTTGCCTGAAGAATTCCATGGAGAGAGGAACCTGGCAGGCTACAGTCCATGGGATCATAAAGAGTTGGATACGACAGAAGTGACTTAGCAAGCAATATTTATTGTATAGCTATATCACAATGTATGTATCCTTTCACCAGACATTTGGCTTGCTCTCAGCTTTGGCTGTTACAAGTAATGGTGCTATGTACAAGTCTGTACATGGACATAGACTTCATCTTTCTTGGATAAGAGAATGGGTAAGTAAAGACTGAGTCATATGATAGATATATATTGAACATTTTAAAAAATGCTATTTGCTATTTTCTAACATGATTCTACCATTTTACACCCCCACCAGCAGTGTAGGAGATTTCAGATGCTTCACATCCTGTCAAAACTTGGTATGATCAGCCTTAAATCTGAGGCATTTCAATAGTGTTATCTCACTGTGCTTTCATTTTGCAGTTTCCTAATGACTAATAATGATGCGTATATTTTCATGAGGTTACTTACAATTCAAAAATCTTTGATGTGATGTCAGGTTCAGTAATTTGGTCCACGTTTTAAAACTTTTATTATTTTATTATGAATTTTGGTTGTTCTTTATATATTCTGGATACTAGTCCTTTATTGACTTCCCTGGTGGCTTTTATTAGATATATGTGTGCAAAAGTTTCTCCCAGTCTGTGGCTTGTTTTTCATTTTCTTAAGACTGTCCTTCCAAGAACACAATTTCTTAATTTTGACAAAGTTCAATGATAAATTTCCTCTTTAATGGATCTCACTTTTTGTGTTACACACAAGAAACCTTTGCCTAGTCCAGAGTTGCAAAGATGTACTTTTATATTATCATTTAGAAGTGTCAGTGTTTCAAGCTTTACATTAAGACTTATGACCCATTTTGAGTTAACTTCATTATAAGGCTTTAGGTTTCATATGGCTACTCTAACAAATTACTTCAAAATCTGACTTGAAACAACAGAAATATATTCTATCACAGTTCTGAGGACAGAAGTCTAAAGTCAGGTGTCAGTGGGGCCGTGCTCTCTGCACGTTCTGGGAGAGGTTCCATTCCTGGCTTCTAACTTCTGGTGGCTGTCAGCATGTTGGGTTGTGGACACATCATTCCATTCTCTGCTTCCATCTTCACATAGTCTCTTCTCTGAGTTTATAATCTCTTATAAGGACAATGCAATTTGAATTTAGGGTCTGTCTAGATAATCCAAAATAATCTCTCAGGGTAGCTGAAGATCCTTAACATAATCATTTTCACAAAGACCCTTTTTCTGTATAAGGTAATATTCACAGGTTATAAGGGTTAGAACTTAATGAAGTAAAGTCACTCAGTCGTGTCCAACTCTCTGCGACCCCGTGGACTGTAGCCCACCAGGCTCCTCTGCCCGTGGGATTCTCCAGGCAAGAATACTGGAGTGGGGTGCCCTTTCCTTCTCCATTAGAACCTAATACCTTTGGGTAACTATTATTCAGCCTACTGCAATGGCGAAAATAGATATCCATTTGTTGAAAAGTTTATCCTTAATTTTTGTGTAATATTAATTGGCCATAGATGTTCATTTATGCATCTATATTTAGACTCTGTTCTGTGGATCAATTGGTCTATCTTGATCCTAATATAACATTGTTCATTGACTACATTACTTGCTTTATAATAAGCCTAAAATCTGGTAGTCTACGAACTCTTTGTTATTTTTGGTATTCTAGGTCCTTTGCAATACCATACTCTACCAAGAAGGGGGTGGGGGGGAAAGCCTACTAGGATTAATCACACTGAATCTATAGAAAAACTTAGGAACTTGGGGATACATCTTACCAATACCAACTCTACTGATTTATGAACACTGTGCTATTTTAAATGCTATTTTTTATACTGTCAGTTTCTGGTTGTTGCTGTATATAGAAATGCAATTGAATTTTATATATGGATCTTATTTCCTTCAACTTTGGTAAACTCACTTATCATTCCAATAGTTTTCATTTTAAATAAATTCCAGATTATTTCCTTCATAAATGATCAGGACCTGTGGATAAAGAGAGCTTTACTTCCTTTCCAATCTGGATTCATTTTTCTTGCCTGACAGCTCTGGTTAGAACCTTTAGTACCATGTTGAATAGAAGCAGTGAGAGCAGACATTCTGGGCCTGTTCTCAACCTTACAGTAGAGGCAGGAGAGGATGACATTTAATTTTTCCTCATTAAGTATGATGCTGCTAGCTTTCTCTGCTGCTGCTGCTAAGTCACTTCAATTGTGTCTGACTCTGTGTGACCCCATAGACGGCAGCCCACCAGGCTCCGCCGTCCCTGGGATTCTCCAGGCAAGAACACTGGAGTGGGTTGCCATTTCTTTCTCCAATGAATGAAAATGAAAAGTGAAAGTGAAGTCGCTCAGTCCTGTCCGACCCTCAGCTACCCCATGGACTGCAGCCCACCAGGCTCCTCGGTCCATGGGACTTTCCAGGCAGGAGTACTGGAGTGGGGTGCCATTGCCTTCTCCAGCTTTCTCTAGATGCCTTTTATCAGGTCAAGCAAGTTCTCTTTCATTTATAGTTTGCTGTGATTTGTAAGTAAGGATGTTGGATTTTAATGTCTTCTTTATATTTACTGAAAGATCTTACATTTATTTTTTCTTCTCGTCTATTGAAATGGTAAATTTCATTGCGATGTATTTCAAATATTAAACCAAACTTGCACTGCTCAGATAATCTCCACCTGGTCATGGTGTACTGTCCCTCTTATTGCCTTTATTTTATTTTTTAATTTTGCTAAAATTGTGTTCTGAATTGTTGCATTCATGTTCATGCAGGATATATCAGTCTATTGCTTTTATTGTACATCTTTGCCTGGTTTTGGTATCAGAGTAATGTTGGCCTCATAGAATCAGTTCACTTCAGTTCAGTTGCTCAGTCATGTCTGACTCTCTGAGACCTCATGAACCGAGGCACGCCAGGCCTCCCTGTCTATCACCAACTTCTGGAGTTCACCCAAACTCATGTCCATCAAGTCGGTGATGCCATCTAACCATCTCATCCTCTGTCGTCCCTTTCTCCTCCTGCCCTCAATCTTTCCCAGCATCAGGGTCTTTTCCAATGAGTCTTTGCATGAGGTGGCCAAAGTATTGGAATTTCAGCTTCAACATCAGTTCTTCCAATGAACACTCAGGACTGATCTCCTTTAGGATGGACTGATTGGATCTCCCTGCAGTCCAAGGGACTCTCAAGAGTCTTCTCCAACACCACAGTTCAAAAGCATCAATTCTTCGACACTCAGCTTTCTTCACAGTCCAACTCTCACATACATACATGACCACAGGAAAAACCATAGCCTGACCAGACAGACCTTTGTTGGCACAGTAATGTCTCTGCTTTTCAATATGCTATCTAGGTTGGTCATAACTTTCCTTCCAAGGAGTAAACATCTTTTAATTTCATGGCTGCAGTCACCATCTGCAGTCATTTTGGAGCCCCCAAAAATAAAGTCTGACACTGTTTCCAGTTTCCCTTACCTATTTGCCATGAAGTGATGGGACCAGATGCATGATCTTCATTTTCTGAATGTTGAGCTTTAAGCCAACTTTTTCACTCTCCACTTTCACTTTCATCAAGAGGCTCTTTAGTTCTTCTTCACTTTCTGTCATAAGGGTGGTGTCATCTGCATATCTGAGGTGATTGATATTTCTCCTGGCAATCTTGATTCCAGCTTGTGTTTCTTCCAGTCCAGTGTTTCTCATGATGTACTCTATATATAAGTTAAATTAGCAGGGTGACAATATACAGCCTTGACGTCCTCCTTTTCCTATTTGGAACCAGTCTGTTGTTCCATGTCCAGTTCTAACTGTTGCTTCCTGACCTGCATACAGGTTTCTCAAAAGGCAGGTCAGGTGGTCTGGTATGCCCATCTCTTTCAGAATTTTCCACAGTTTCTTGTGATCCACACAGTCAAAGGCTTTGGCATAGTCAATAAAGCAGAAATAGATGTTTTTCTGGAACTCTCTTGCTTTTTCCATGATCCAGCAGATGTTGGCAATTAGATCTATGGTTCCTCTGCCTTTTCTAAAACTAGCTTGAACATCTGGAAGTTCACAATTCACATATTGCTTAAGCCTGGCTTGGAGAATTTTGAGCATTACTTTACTAGCGTGTGAGATGAGTGCAATTGTGCAGTAGTCTGAGCATTTTTTGGTATTGCCTTTTTTTGGGATTGGAATGAAGACTGACCTTTTCCAGTCCTGTGGCCACTGCTGAGTTTTCCAAATTTGCTAGCATATTGAGTGTAGCACTTTCACAGCGTCATCTTTCAGGATTTGAAATATCTCAACTGGAATTCCATCACCTCCACTAGCTTTGTTCGTAGTGATGCTTCCTAAGGCCCACTTGACTTCACATTCCAGGATGTCTGGCTCTAGGTGAGTGATCACACCGTCGTGGTTATCTGGGTCGTGAAGATCTTTTTTATACAGTTCTTCTGTGTATTCTTACCACCTCTTCTTAATATCTTCTGCTTCTGTTAGGTCCTTACCATTTCTGTCCTTCATTGTGCCCATCCTTGCATGAAATGTTACCTTGGTATATCTGATTTTCTTGAAGAGATCTCTAGTCTTTCCCATTCTGTTGTTTTCCTCTCTTTGCACTGATCACTGAGAAAGGCTTTCTTATCTCTCCTTGCTATTCCTTGGAACTCTGCATTCAAATGGGCATATCTTCCTTTTCTCCTTTGCTTTTCACTTTCCTTATTTTCACAGCTATTTGTAAGGCCTCCTTAGACAGCTATTTTGCTTTTTTTGCATTTCTTTTTCTTAGGGATATGTTCTTGATTCCTGTCTCCTGTACAGTGTCATGAACCTCCATTCATAGTTCATCAGGCACTCTGTTTATCAGATCTATTCCGTTAAATCTATTTCTCACTTCCACTGTACAGTCATAAGGGATTTGATTCAGGTAATACCTGAATGGTGTAGTGGTTTTCTCCACTGTCTTCAATTTCAGGCTGAATTTGGCAATAAGGAGTTCACAATCCGAGCCACAGTCAGCTCCCGGTCTTGTTTTTGCTGACTGTATAGAGCTTCTCAATCTTTGGCTGCAAAGAATATAATCAATCTGATTTTGGTGTCGACCATCTGGCAATGTCCATGTGTAGAGTCTTCTCTTGTGTTGTTGGAAGAGAGTGTTTGCTATGACCAGTGTGTTCTCTTGGCAGAACTCTATTAAATTGTGCATATTCCTTCTTCAATTTTCTGGAAGAAATTTGTGTAAAATTTTGGTATTTCTTCTTCAAATGTTTGGCAGAATTTACCTTTCATGCCATCGGGTCTGTGAGTCTTTGTGGGAAGTTTCTTAACTACTAATTCCATTTTTAAAATAGATATAAAGCACTTCAAGTTACCTATTTCTTCTTGACTGAGCTTTGGTCTTCTGTCTTTTAAAAGAATTTGTACATATTTTCTAATTGTCTAAATTATTTGCTATAAAGTTGCTCATATTTAAATATTTGTAGAATTTGTACTGATTTCACTCACCTCTCTTATTGCTGCCATTGGTCATTTTTATCTTCTCTCTTTTATTCCTGGTCTGGCTAAATATTTGTTTCTTCAGTCTTTTCAATGAACCAACTTTGGGTTTCACTGATTTCCTCAAATGTTTCCTGTTTCACTGACTTCTACTCTATATTATTATGTTTTTAACCACTTACTCTAGGTTTACTCTTCCTTTTCTAGTTTCTTAAAGTGAAAGCTAAGGTTATTGATTTGAAATCTCTCTTCTACTAAAAGCATTTAGTGCTACAAGTTTCCCCTTAAATACTGTTTTAGCAGCGTCACACATTTTGATATGTCATTCATTCATTTTGAATAATTTCTAATTACTGTTTGATTTCTTCTTTGAACTATTAGTGTGTTATGTAGTTTCTAAATATCTGGAGATTTCCCAAAGTTCTTTCTGTAACTACTTTCCAATTTAATTCTGTTTTGCTCAGAGGATATACTTTGTATGACATTTTTGATTTATTGAGAATTGTTTTATGACCCAGAATATGACCTTGATGAATGTAAGTTTGTACTTAAGAATGTTTATTCTTAAGAATACTAAGAATGTTATTCTGTTGTTATATGGTAATGCTTTGTGTAAATGTCAATCAGGTCAACTTGGTTGATAGTGTTATTTGAATTTTCTATATCCTTGCTGACTCTCTACTTATCAATAATTGAAAGAAGGGTATTTAGATCTCCAACTATAAATGTTGATTTGCCTGTTTATTCCTGTAGTTTTACCAGTCTTTACTTTTTGCATTTGAAGCTTTGTTATTTTAGGGGTATAAACATTTAGAATTATGTCCTCTTAAATGAGTAATCTCTGCATTATCATGAAATGACTTTCTTTATCCCTGGTATTATTTGATCTCAAACTGATTTCATGTGATATTAATATGGCCACTCCAACTAATTTTATAGCAGTGGCTTCATGAATATACATACAATATATATTATCATTACAGATGAATACTTTTAAATCAAAATACATACTTAGTTATATTAAAAATGATCCAACTGTACAAATTAAATGGGCATAGTTTATTGCGTACAAATTATACTTCAACAAAATTTATTTTAAAAGCTGACATAGTGCTAAATATATATGTCCATTTGAAATAGTAATAATTATAGGTTTCTGGTCTAAATGGCCCAGTATATTTTTCTACATTAAACTTTTTATCAATAATTCTGATTTTTTTTTTTCTTGAGTACAGCACTTAACCATAATTGGTAGTCTTTCAATGTAAGCATACAGCTATTTATAGACTTTACATCATTGTGCTGCCAATAGGTTACCAGTTGCCTAGATATTTAGGCCCTTGGATAGCCAATGTTACTTCTGACCAAGAGCAACCTGATTTTTCTGCCCCACTGTGCTATATGATTTTGTGTGTGCCAAGAAGCAGGATGGAAAAATGCTTAGAAGTCTATGATACTGCTGGGAAATGGTATGGATACATGTGGAAGATGTCAGAGATATTTCCAGTTTTTCACCTCTTCCATATTCATGTCTTTGCCACATACCTTTGCAGAGTACTCCACTCTGACTTTGGAATGAACTATGATTTGCTTTGGCCAATGTGATATTAGAAAATGTGACACGAGCAGAAGCTTGAAAAACGCTTGTGCAATTGACCTTGCCCTCTTGCATTCTGACACACAGCCATAACACGTGCTTGGGCTAGTCTGCTGGAGGGAAAGGTGGGTGGGACACAGGATGGATGTGGCTGGCGGTGGATCCAACACAAGTTAGTTCTCTTGAAACGTGACTTGCCTGCTTTTAAACCCAAAATATTTGCTGAAAGCAAAGTGAAAGGGTGGCTCCTTTTCCTTGCCGTGACAGAAACTCTGGAACCCAGGTGATATTCATCTCAGTTTTCTTGTTCCCTTTCAGACACTAAGGGGTGTTTTCCTCTTATTTTCTAATAGATGCATTAAAGATAAGAAAAACATGTTTTTATGAACCAAGACTTCTCACAGGAGTACTTATTTTCTTGGAAAACAGCACACAAATCTTGTAAATTGATATATTACAATAAATCAAGTCAATACATTATAATTGACTTCCATCTTTCATGAGAAAAGGAAAAAAAAAAACATTCTTTATATATGAGTGTCAGAAGTTTTCAGACACATAAGGAGGGATTTAACCAAAGTCTTCTTATAAACACTAGTACATAGGATTCAACTGTAAAAACATTACAATTTAGTCATTCCCCTAAGGAGGATCATTTAGATTCCTCCAAATTTTTAACGTAAATATTGCTGCATGTATGCCCTGATACTGATCTCCCTATCTACATGCTGAATGTTTTGATAGTTCTGCTGGGATTACAGAGAATGCATTTTTTAAAAAAATTTTCATACATACTTTCAAATGTCCTTCACATGTACCTATTTATTCCATCCCCCCACCCTGCAACTGTATAGGAAAGACCCCATTTTCCTATACCCTGGCTGATATTTTCTATAAAACTTAAACATTTTTACCTATTTCTCTGATTACTTAGAAGACTAGGCATATTTTAAAAATTGTATTGGCCATCTTTCTTTTCCTATTGACTGTTCTTTCTTTTGCATGTTTTTCTATTGTTTCCTTATTATTATTAATAGTAATTCACTTTATATTCTAGATTTTAACGTCATATATTATGCACTGGCAAAGATGTTCTCTTGGTTGCTGATCTTTTACCACTGTTAGAACAGTCCATAAAGAAATTTTACATTTTATAATTACTGAATTCATTCATCTTTTCCCTAATTTGATTTTTGTTTTCTGGGTCTTAAGAGCCTTTTCAACCTTGAGGTTATAAACATTTCCTTCTAATAAGTAAATAAAAATTAAATGTGTATTTGTTTACTGATGTGATTATACCACCTCATTTAATTACTACTTTATACATGTATCTCGATATCTAGTTGGCTTGGTTGTTTTTGCCTATTTTTCTTTCATACTAATTTTATAAGGGCTTACTTCTCACTCACTACTCCAACATCCCATCATTAGGCCTAATTTTACCAGCTCAGCTGCTATCACTTGTTCAGTAAGACACACTTAGTACTAAGAAAACTCTTCCAGGTATCAGCAACACCAATTTTATTTATTATTAGCCACACATAATACTTACATTTGTTCTCATCTCCATAATCACAAAATGTTAGAAATACCTGTGCAATGATGATTTAACCTGTAATTTTCATTCTATGAAAAATCCCATGGACAGAGGAGCCTGGTAGGCTGCAGTCCATGGGGTCCCTAAGAGTTCGACATGACTGAACGACTTCACTTTCACTTTTCACTTTCATGCATTGGAGAAGGAAATGGCAACCCACTCCCGTGTTCTTGCCTGGAGAATCCCAGGGACGGGGGAGCCTGGTGGGCTGCCGTCTATGGGGTCGCAGAGAGTTGGATACTGCTGAAGCGACTTAGCAGTAGCAGCAGCAACATATTTCAAAGCATTAATACTGTTAACCATTCTTAGTATCTTTTTTAAAAACCAGTCATCTAACACATAGACCCCCTGGTGGCTCAGATGGTTAAGCGTCTGCCTACAATGCGGGAGATCTGGGTTCGATCCCTGGGTTGGGAAGACCCCCTGGAGAAGAAAATGGCAACCCACTCCAGCACCCTTGCCTGGAAAATCCCATGGACGGAGGAGGCTGGTAGGCTATAGTCCATGGGGTCGCAAAGAGTCGGACACGACTGAGCGACTTCCTTCACTTCACTATCTAACACATGTATTAAATACTGGTCCATGAATCAAGGCAAATTGGAACTGGTCAAACAAGAGATGGCAAGAGTGAATGTCGACATGCTAGGAATCAGCGAACTGAAATAGACTGGAATGGGTGAATTTAACTCAGATGACCATTATATCTACTACTGCGGGCAGGAATCCCTCAGAAGAAATGGAGTGGCCATCATGGTCAACAAAAGAGTCTGAAATGCAGTACTTGGATGCAATCTCAAAAACGACAAAATAATTTCTGTTCGTTCCCAAGGCAAACCATTCAATATCACAGTAATCCAAGTCTATGCCCCAACCAGTAATGCTGAAGAAGCTGAACGGTTCTATGAAGACCTACAAGACCTTTTAGAACTAACACCCCAAAAAGATGTCCTTTTCATTATAGGGGACTGGAATGCAAAAGTAGGAAGTCAAGAAACACCTGGAGTAACAGGCAAATTTGGCCTTGGAATATGGAATGAAGCAGGGCAAAGACTAATAGAGTTTTGCCAAGAAAATGCACTGGTCACAACAAACACCCTCTTCCAACAACACAAGAGAAGACTCTATACATGGACATCACCAGATGGTCAACACCGAAATCAGACTGATTGTATTCTTTGCAGCCAAAGATGGAGAAGCTCTATACAGTCAGCAAAAACAAGACCAGGAGCTGACTGTGGCTCAGACCATGAACTCCTTATTGCCAAATTCAGACTGAAATTGAAGAAAGTAGGGAAAACCACTAGACCATTCAGGTATGACCTAAATCAAATCCCTTATGATTATACAGTGGAAGTGAGAAATAGATTTAAGGGCCTAGATCTGATAGATAGAGTGCCTGATGAACTATGGAATGAGGTTCGTGACACTGTACAGAAGACAGGGATCAAGACCATTCCCATAAAAAAGAAATGCAAAAAAGCAAAATGGCTGTCTGAGGAGGCCTTACAAATAGCTGTGAAAAGAAGAGAAGCGAAAAGCAAAGGAGAAAAGGAAAGATGTAAACATCTGAATGCAGAGTTCCAAAGAATAGCAAGAAGAGACAAGAAAGCCTTCTTCAGCGATCAATGCAAAGAAATAGAGGAAAACAACAGAATGGGAAAGACTAGAGATCTCTTCAAGAAAATCAGAGATACCAAAGGAACATTTGATGCAAAGACGAGCTCGGTAAAGGACAGAAATGGTATGGACCTAACAGAAGCAGAAGATATTAAGAAGAGATGGCAAGAACACACAGAAGAACTGTACAAAAAAGATCTTCACGACCCAGATAATCACGATGGTGTGATCACTCACCTAGAGCCAGACATCCTGGAATGTGAAGTCAAGTGGGCCTTAGGAAGCATCACTACGAACAAAGCTAGTGGAGGTGATGGAATTCCAGTTGAACTATTCCAAATCCTGAAAGATGATGCTGTGAAAGTGCTGCACTCAAGATGCCAGCAAATTTGGAAAACTCAGCAGTGGCCACAGGACTGGAAAAGGTCAGTTTTCATTCCAATCCCAAAGTAAGGCAATGCCAAAGAATGCTCAAACTACTACACAATTGCACTCATCTCACATGCTAGTAAAGTAATGCTCAAAATTCTCCAAGTCAGGCCTCAGCAATATGTGAACCGTGAACTTCCTGATTTTCAAGCTGGTTTTAGAAAAGGCAGAGGAACCAGAGATCAAATTGCCAACATCCGCTGGATCATGGAAAAAGCAAGAGAGTTCCAGAAAAACATCTATTTCTGCTTTATTGACTATGCCAAAGCCTCTGACTGTGTGGATCACAAGAAACTGTGGAAAATTCTGAAAGAGATGGGAATACCAGACCACCTGATCTGCCTCTTGAGAAATTTGTATGCAGGTCAAGAAGCAACAGTTAGAACTGGACATGGAACAACAGACTGGCTCCAAATAGGAAAAGGAGTTCGTCAAGGCTGTTTATTGTCACCCTGTTTATTTAACTTCTATGCAGAGTACATCATGAGAAATGCTGGACTGGAGGAAACACAGGCTGGAATCAAGATTGCCAGGAGAAATATCAATCACCTCAGATATGCAGATCACACCACCCTTATGGCAGAAAGTGAAGAGGAACTCAAAAGCCTCTTGATGAAAGTGAAAGTGGAGAGTGAAAAAATTGGCTTAAAGCTCAACATTCAGAAAACGAAGATCATGGCATCTGGTCCCACCACTTCATGGGAAATAGATGGGGAAACAGTGGAAACAGTGTCAGACTTTGTTTTTCTGGGCTCCAAAATCACTACAGATGGTGACTGCAGCCATGAAATTAAAAGACGCTTATTCCTTGGAAGGAAAGTTATGACCAACCTAGATAGCATATTGAAAAGCAGAGACATTACTTTGCCAACAGAGGTCCGTCTAGTCAAGGCTATGGTTTTTCCTGTGGTCATGTATGGATGTGAGAGTTGGACTGTGAAGATAGCTGAGCGCCGAAAAATTGATGCTTTTGAACTGTGGTGTTGGAAAAGACTCTTGAGAGTCCCTTGGACTGCAAGGAGATCCAACCAGTCCATTCTGAAGGAGATCAGTCCTGGGTGTTCTTTGGAAGGAATGATGCTAAAGTTGAAACTCCAGTACTTTGGCCACCTGATGTGAAGAGTTGACTCACTGGAAAAGACTCTGATGCTGGGAGGGATTGGGGGCAGGAGGAGAAGGGGACGACAGAGGATGAGATGGCTGGATGGCATCACTGACTTGATGGATGTGAGTCTGAGTGAACTCCAGGAGTTGGTGATGGATAGGGAGGCCTGGCATGCTGCAATTCATGGGGTCGACTGAGTGAATGAACTGAACTGAACTGAATTGAATACTGGAGTGGGTAGCCCTTTCCTTCTCCAGGGGATCTTCCTGACCCCAGCATCAAATCCATATCTCCTGCAAGCCTGCTGCACTGCAGGCGGGTCTTTACCACTGAGTCACCGGGGAAGCCTATATATAAATGTGTGTGTGTGTGTGTGTGTGTGTGTGTAGTTATGCCATATAGTAAACATAAATATGCCATTTTAAAAGTTATTCATCCATCAGTGAGCATGTAGCTGTTTTTATATCTTGGTTACTGTGAACACGGGGGTAGCTGTTGTTCAGTTGTCAGATCAAGTCCATCTCTTTGCAACCCTATGGATTGCACACCAGGCTTCCCTATCCCTCACCATCTCCTGGAGCTTCCTTAAGTTCACATGCATTGAATTGGTGATGCCATCCAACCATCTCATCCTCTTTTTCCCTCTTCTCCTTCTATCTTCAATTTTCCCCAGTGTCAGGGTCTTTTCCAGTGAGTGGTCTTTTCACATCAGGTGGCCAAAGTATCAGAGCCTCAGCATCAGTCCTTTCAATCAGTATTCAGGGTTGATATCCTTTAAGATTGACTGGTTTGATCTCCTTGCTGTCCCAGGGACTCTCAAGAGTGTTCTCCAGCACCACAGTTCGAAAGCATTAATTCTTCAGTGCTCCACATTCTTTACAGTCCCGCTCTCACATCCATACATGACTTCTGGAAAAACCATAGCCTTGACTATACAGACCTTTGTGGGCAAAGTGATGTCTTTACTCTTAAATACCCTGTCTAGGTTGGTCATAGTTTTCCTGCCAAGAAGCAACTGTCTTCTAATTCATGGCTACAGTCACCATCCAGTGATTTCTAGAGCCCAAGAAGAGGAAATCCGTCACTGCTTCTACCTTTTCCCCTTTTATTTGCCATAAAGTGATGAAGTGATGGGGTTGGATGCCATGATCTTGGTTTTTTTAATATTGAGTTTTAAGCCAGCTTTTTCACTCTCCTCTTTCACCCTCATTGAGAAATTCTTAGTTCCTTTTCTCTTTCTGCCATTAGAGTGGTATTATCCACATATCTGAAGTTGCTGATATTACTCCTGGCAATCTTGACTCCAGCTTGTACCTTATTCAGTTGGCATTTCACATGATATGCTCTGCATGTAAGTTAAACAGGGTGACAATAAATAGCCCTGTTGTACCCTTTCTCAATTTTGAACCAGTCAGCTGTTCCATATAAGGTTCTAACTGTTGCTTCTTGACCTGTTCAGGAGACAGGTAAAGTGGCTGTATTCCCATCTCTTTAAGAATTTTCCACAGTTTGTTATGATCCACACAGTCAAAGGCTTTAACATAGTCAATGAAACAGAGGTAGATGTTTTTCTGGAATTCCCTTGCTTTCTCTATGATCCAGTAAATGTTGGTAATTTGATCTCTGGTTCCTCTGCCTTTTGTAAACCCAAGTGAAACATCTGGAAGTTCTTGGTTCACATAAGGCTGAAGCTTAGCATGCAGGATTTTGAGCAAAACCTTACTAGCATGGGAGATGAGTGCAATTGTCCAGCGGTTTCAACATTCTTTACTACTGCCCTTCTTGGGAACTGGGATGAATATTGACCTTTTTTAGTTCTACGGCCACAGCTAGGTTTTCCAAATTTGTTGACATCATTGAGCGCAGCATTTTTCATCTTTAAGGATTTTAAATAGCTCTACTGGAATTATATCACCTCCACTAGCTTTATTGGAAGCAGTGCTCCCTAAGGCCCACTTGACTTCACACTCCAGAATGTTTGGCTCTGGATGAGTGACCATACCATCATGGTTACGAGGGTCATTAAGATCTTTTTTGTACAGTTCTTTTGTGTATTCTTTCCATCTCTTCTTGATCTCCTCTGCTTCTATTAGGTCTTCACCTAATTTCTGTCCTTTATTGTGCCCATCTTTGGATGAAATGTTCCTCTGATATCTCTGATTTACTTGAAGTCATCTCTAGTCTTTCCCCTTCTGTTCTTTCCCTCTGTCTTTGCATTGTTCATTGAAGAATGCCTTCTTGTCTCTCTCTGCTATTCTCTGGAACTCTGCATTTAGTTGGGTGTACCTTTCCCTTCCTCCCTTGCTTTTTTTCTTTCCTCAGCTATTTGTAAAGCCTCCTCAGCCCACTTTGCCTTCTTGCATTTATTTTTCTTTGGGATGGTTTTGTTCACTGCCTCCTGACCAAATTACAAATCTCTGCTTACAGTTCTTCAGGCACTGTATACTAGATCAAATCCCTTGAATCTATTCATCACCTCCACCGTATATTCATAGGGGATCTAAGTTGTACCTGACTGGCCTAGTGTTTTTCCCTGCTTTCTTTAGTTGAAGCCTGCATTTTTCAATAAGGGGCTTATGATCTGAGCCACGGTCAGCTCCAGGTCTTGTTTTTGCTGACTGTATACAGCTTCTCCCATCTTTGGCTACACAGAATGTAATAATCTGATTTGGTATTGACCATTTAGTGATGTCCATGTGTAAAGTCGCCTCTTGTGTTGTTGAAAAACGGTGTTTGCTAGGACCAATGCGTTCTCCTGGCAGAATTGTTAGCCTTTGTCCTGCTTCATTTTGTATTCCAAGGCCAAACTTGCCTGTTACTCCAGGTATCTCTTGACTTTCTACTTTTCCATTCCAATCCCTTATGATGAACAGGACATCTTTTTTGGGCATTAGTTCTAGGAGGTCTTGTGGGTCTTCATTGAACTGATCAACTTCAGCTTCTTTGGCATCAGTGGTTGGGGCATAGACTTGGATTACTGTGATGTTGAATGGTTTGCCTTGGAAATGAACACAGATTATTCTGTCGTTTTTGATCGAACATGTGGGTATGTACCTTTTTGAGTTAGTTTTTGTTTCCTTCAGATAAATACCCACAAGTGGATTTGCTGGATTATATGGAAGTTCTACTTTTGATTGAGGAGCCTCCATGTTGCTTTTCATAGTGGCTGCACTAACACATTTCCACCAACAGTGCACTAGAGTTCCCTTTTCTCTGCTTCCTTATGGATACTTATTTCCTGTCTTTTTGATAATAGCCATTCCGATAGGTGTGAGGTGATAGCTCATAATGGTCTTGATTTGCATTTTCCTGATGATTAGTGACACTGAACTCCTTTTCATGTATCTATTGACCATTTGTATGTCTTCTTTTGAAATATATTCAGATCGTCTGCTCATTTTTTAATTGAATTTTTTACTTTTGAGTTGTGTTATTTTGGATATTAACTCCTTATCAGATACATGATTTGCAAATATTTTCTCCCATTCAGTAGGTTGCTTTTTCATTGTATTGATGGTATCTTTTATTCTGCAGAAGCTTTTTAGTTTTATGCAATTCCACTGGTTTATTTTTGCTTTTGTGGCCTTTGATTTTGGTGTCAGATCCAAAAAAAAAAAAAAACCCCATCGCTGAGACTTGAAGTCAAGGAGCTGAGTACTTATGTTTTCTTCCAGGATTTTTATAGTTTCAGATCTTATATTCAAGACTTTAGTCTGTCTTGAGCTACTGTGTATAGTGTAAGACAGTGAATGTGGATATCCAGTTTTGCCAAAACCATTTACTGAAGAAACTATCCTTTCCCCTTTGTATATTTTTGGCTCTTTTGTTGTAAATTAGTTGACCATATATGGGTGGGCTTATTTCTGGGCTCTCTAGTCTGTTTCATTGATCTTTGTTTCTGTTTTTATGTCAATATGATACTATTATGATTACCACAGCTTTTTAACACAGTTTGAAATCAGGGAGCATGATGCCTCCACCTCTGTTTGTCATAATTCATTACTGACCAGGGAATTTTTGCAAAAACTAACACCTGTGGCCGGTGATTTTTATTTTAGCTGACCAAAAAGTAATTTTTTTTATTTCACTAACACTTTTGGGGTTATTACATTCAATAGTTACACCTGACACCTGTCAAGTTTTCTAATTTTTGTAAAATGTCTTTAATCTACTCTTCTACAAAAGCAGAGGAGCACTCTCCAACACTGTGAGAGTGTTTTTACTTTCCGTATCAGAATCAATCACTAAAGTTTTTTTGTCATTTTGTTGGTCTAATGTTCACATTGTCTGAATCAGAACTATATTGTGAAGAGCTATCATCTTCTGAAACGCTAGTATGTATGCTGCTCGGATGAAGTATCTGCATAAAATTCACTTAAAATTCTGCACACAAAATTGTGCATTGTGTCAATTCTGAAAATTTTATGTGTATACTGTATGCTAGACTGGAACAAAAACCTAACGGAGCAAAATGTGACTGTATAATGAACCCTTGATCAATTTTAAGCTCTAACAACTTTGCACAATAATGTTAATCCCATCACTCTCTAAAACCACATTAATACATCTCCAGTCAATGATGTGTTGAGTGCTTTGGCTTTTTGCGGTTCCTTATAAATTTCAGGTTGGCTCTATTTTTGTGAAAAATCCCATTAGAACTTTAATAGGGATTGAATTAAAGCTATAGATCGCTTTGAGTAGCAACTGCTTACAATCCACAAGCATGTGATACCTTTGTATTTATTTGTCTTTATCAATTTTGTTCATTAATGTCTTACAGTTTCCAGTGTACAGGTCTTTCATCTCCTTAGCTAAATTTATTTGTAATACTTTATTCTTTTTAAATGTAATTGCAAGTGGGATTATCTTATTTCTCTGATAGTTTGTTATTAGTGTACAGAAACTCAACAGATTTTTGTATATTGATTTTTCTATTTGCAACTGTACCTAAGTCATTGGATCTAAGTGTTTTTTTGGTGGAGTCTTTATCAAGGCATCTGTAGACAGTAACAGTTTTACTTCTTCCTTTCCAACTCGGATGCCTTTTCTTTCACCTAATTGCTATGGGTAGGATTTCCAATATTATGTTGAATAAAAGTGTTAAGAGTAGGCATCCTTGTCTTATTCCTGACCTTAGCAGAAAAATTTTTTTTTACCATCAAGTATGATGTTAGCTGTAGGCTTGTCAAATATGGCCTTTATCATGTTGAGGTATGTTCCCTCTAAACCCACTTTGTTGAGAATTTTTATCATAAATGGATGTTGAAATTTGTCAAATGCTTTTTCTGTATCTATTAACTGTATAATTTTTATCCTTCATTAAATTAAAGTGGTGGATCACACTAATGAGCAGATACTGAATCATCCTGACATCTCTGGAATAAATCCCACTTGATGTATTGCTGAATTTGGTTTGCTAGTATTTTATTAAGATTTTTGTATCTATGTTCACCATGGATACTGGCCTCTAAGTTTCTTTATTTGTGGTATCCTGGTATAGTTCTCGTATCAGGGTAGTGCTGGCCATCTCAAATGAGTTTAGATGGGTTCCCTCCTCTTCTACTTTTTGGAAGAGTCTGGGTAGAATTAACTCTTTAAATGTTCACCAGAATTCATCAGTGAAGTCATCTGGTCCTGGTCTTTTGTTGGGAGGTTTTGGATAACTCTCTACTAGTAAATAGTCTGTTCAGATTTTCTATTTCCTCATGATTCAGTCTTGGTAGGTTATATGTTTCTAGGAATTTATACATTTTCTATGTTACAAAGTTGCTGGTGTTATAAATTGTTCATAGTAGTCTCTTATGATCCTTTTCTTTGGTTAATTTCTTGACTTTATTATCCTCTTTCTGACCCTTTCCACTGGCAACTCAAATTTTGTCCGTTCTTGTATGAGTTCCATCCCTGGTTAAACGTCTTTCAAATACAACAGCTCCACAAATCTCCCACCTACTTTTTTACTCAAAGAGAAACTTCACCTAGAAATCACTAGACTTTGTTTTTAACCTAACACTGTATTATTCTTAGCACTGAGAATGTTTTCATACACAGCTGATGCCTACTAAACATGTTGATATAATGAATACTGTTAAATGACTCCATATGAAAAACAAAAATTTTATTACTATCATAGTTTATAAAATTCCCATTTATAATTTATAGTAAAATCAATAAAACACAAGGTACTACATTCATAGCACTTGTATATACTTCATTTAAATACTAAAACAGTTTAAATTTGTTTGAGTTTAAATGTGGAATTCTTGAAACATTTTGAGAAAACATGGCTTGGAATCACTGCTCTAGACCTATTACTCTCAACATAGACCAATACGCAAAAATATTTAGGATGAATAATCCTGATAGGTTTCAATGCAACATTAATCATGTTAAAAATAACATATACAAAGGGAAGAAAATTGATTACCATATGGAAATTTGCATATATTTATATATATAGTCATGGTTAATTAAGCACCACATTAATCTGCCTTTTTCTTAAATTTAAGAGTATTTATGATCTTTGAGGTAAATTTTAAAGAAAACTTAAATCTGTCACATAACAAAAGCTTTTAGTAGTTCACCATCTAAATAATCTTTTGTTTCTGTTTCACTGAATTTTACAATGATACTAAAAGGTTCTGGAAATATCACCAGTTTGTTTTTTGGTCCAGCCATACATTTTCTTTTCCCCCGCTGTTCATGATCTCATGGTGCTTGACAGCAATCTGTTTCTTTCCTAGTATTCAAAGTACTATCAGGACTCCACTGTCACTACCAGTTCTTAGGCCTTTTCCAACCTTTGTATCAAATATCCCAACATTTCTCTCCAGGAAAATGCATTCTGACGAAGTGTTGAAACATGAATGTAATCCCCATTTTTTTCCTCCCTTTCTGTCTCTCAAACTTATTTTTCCTTCTTTCACTAAAATTTAATCCAGCCAAAACTTGTCTAGGTAGGCAAGGGACAAATGTTTCCGATCTTGTATCTCTTTTCTTTACTGTCTCATACTAAAATCTCAATTCTCCTATTATAAAAGTTAATTTGACACTTATGTAAGAAGCATACAAAAGTGGTATAAAAGTAAACAATTTCCCAGGTAAATACACACCAAAAAAAAAAATACAAGAAAATAATGTAAGAAACTAAAATTCATGGCAAGACATATTTAATGTATAAATAGGATTACTTTTTAAACTGTAGAACTACAGGGAGAACTACAAGGATAACTAATTTGCATGGTAAACTGTTATAGTAATGGCTTCCAGTGAATCATTCCACCTGCTATCTGTACCCTTGTATGCTCACCTCTCACACTCACTCTAAACTTGGCTACTTGCTTTGTTCAACTGAAGATGAGCAAATACGATGCAAGTACAGGCTTGATAAACTCTTGTACATTAGGGAATTGCTCGCTTGTAATGTTTTCTCTGTTATGGGAAAAAACACAGTCTAGCTTATTGGAGGAGGAGAGGCCATGCAGAACAGAGACAGTCAAATCACTGAACCATGAAAAATTATAAAATATCCTCTTTTAAACCACTGAGTTTTGGAGTGGTTTATTATATGGCAATGGGTAAGAGCTACACTTTGTAGAACCTATGATCTCTGTCTATTCTGTGGAAGACCAAGTGGATTTATAAAAGTTAAAGCTATACTTATTTTGAAAAAACACCTCAGGTCTCTTCAGCAAACTTTAACAATATTAGACCTGCTGTACCTGTTATATATCCCCCTCTACTCCAGCTATTCGGTCCATTTAAAATTACAAGAATGAACATGTTAACTATTATTCTGTTGGTATAGAAGTAGAAACTATATCAGCATAGTACATGATAAATATTTTTGTTTAAACAATGAACTGTACATCTTTCATATAAAAGATGAGATTCTAGCCTGTTTTTTAAAAATTATACTTGCTAACATTATCTTTACATTTTTTTACAGAAGCTGTTTTCTCTAAATTTGCAGCTTCATTTTATAGCTTTTATAGACCCATAAATTGCAAATATATTTCCAATATCCTTTAAAAAAAAATCATACAAGGTAATTTTATTTAACACAGTAAAACTTAACAGATTATAGCAAAACTGCTCAGCCTTCCAGCTACCACTGAATATTTTGGCAGTACAGAGAAGCCAACATGTTGGAGTAATTAATTTTCTGTATTTACCTTTATTAAAAAGAGGTTTTTGGTAGTGAGGACAAATAATCTCTCATTTGTTGCTTGAAAGCCTAAAATAGGATCATTGGTTTCTAGGCTTGCTACTTGCTGCTTAGCAACCTGCCCTACTTGCCTGCCTTCCTTCCTATTGTAAAGTACGGTAGACATGGGCGTGGGCTGACGGTAGATGAAAACTCGTCGAAGGCACTCGCAAAGGGCTGCATAGGAGTAATTTGGAGCACAGGCAAAAAATTTTTTGTCTCTCTTCGATGCTTGGACATAGCCTGCCAAGAAATATGAGACAAAAAAAGAAAAACTATATATTAAACAGAAGGGAAAAAATGGTGATTTAACATTTACTATTTCATTAATTTTATTACAAATTGAAATGACTAAAAATTTACACCACAGATATTCAACAGTAGTTACATTCTGAACCATTAATGACTAGGCACAATCAATCTTTCCCAAATGGTGCAAAAATAAAGCACTAATTCCTAAGAACAAGTGTTTCATTCATCTTTTCAAGAAAAGCACAACATGGTTCCCATATAATTTCCAGAAATAAGTAAAAAATTCTAACACATTAAACACATGTGAAAATATCTTTAAATGACAACTTAACAACTCGGTACATCAATCACAGAGATGGCATTATGGTATCTTTTTTTTCTTACCAAATAAATGGGAAAATGTTTAGAGGATGTTATTACAAAGTTATTTCAGGAGTGTGTGCATAATGCATTCTCACTTTGTAGATTATCAGTGGTATTTTTTTTTGTTTTTTGAGCTCAGATTTTCTTTCATGTTTTCTTTTTTTTTTTTTAATTTTATTTTATTTTTAAACTTTACATAATTGTATTAGTTTTGCCAAATATCAAAATGAATCCGCCACAGGTATACGTGTTCCCCATCCTGAACCCTCCTCCCTCCTCCCTCCTCATACCATCCCTCTGGGTCGTCCCAGTTATAATCAACACCAACACTTTAACAGGATTTGTTGTACTTCACCTCTCAGAAGTAGAGCCTTCAGATCAAAACAAAATCAAAAAGAAAATTCAAATATCTAATTTTAAAATTCCATTAGGATAACCTTTGAAAACTAATCTTTGAAAAAACAATCTTTTAAAAATTTATCTTTAGAGCTTAAAAGGGCTTTTATATTCTAAAGTATAAATCAGCAATTTTCAGGTTGGTATATGATTACTGAATGAATGTTTAAACCTGAGAGAGGAAGTATAACATTAATATAAATTGAGACCTCACCAAACAATGAATGACCAGAGGAACCATGAGCACAGGCAGATCAATGCTGGTTTTTTAAAAATTAAGCAGGGCTTGAGGATGAAAAAGTAGAAAGATACAGACACCTATTTGAGAGCCTAGAATTAACTCTCCAGGCTAATCTTGCCAAATTAATGTATATAACATCTCAAGACTACATATCTAATATAATGTTGATTTAACTCAAGCATAATAGAATTCCACTAAACTAGGATTTATGGATACAAAAGAAGGATCTGAAAATTAAGATAAAGCTTTCCTCTTACTTAAAAAATCAGGAATTTTAGTAGAAAGGCTAGAAATTATGTGGGTACATTATTCAATCAAACTATTTCAGGTCATAAAAATCCATTTGGAGTCTGAATTAACCACTTTAACAGCCTATATTACTAACTATAAAGGACAACTGAAAAAATATCTTCTATAATTAGGGTTGTGCATATATAGCAATTAAAATACATAGTTTTACTTCCTGCTGGCAGTTTAAAATAACCTTTCAATAAAGCAATAGCTGTGGTTAATTCATATAAAAAAATTTCTCCCACACAATACTAATGTATTTTGACATTAAATCAATTATTGCATAAATCTACAATTACGTAGTTCAAAATGTTTCAAGCCTTACCAGTATTTCCCTTTTATCCTACAGAATAAATTTCATTTCTGCATCACCATTTTCCCTAAGTGTTTGCATTATAATGGCTCTGTTTCACACTTAAGTGCCATGAAAGATGTCTCCTAATGTGCTTTTTAACCTTAGAGCAATTCTATGATTACTGAAGACTACTCTGAAGAAACCTGAATACAAGTTCCATGTAGGGTATTGCCAAGCCCCTTGTTCATATTCTAATACTGTATAGCTTAGCTGGAATAAGGAAGTAATTGATCGGAATGATTCAAGTGGTTAGATAAACACTCTGATTTCTATTCTGTGTTGATCTTCTACACAAACATAAAAACAAATTAGTCCTACTGTTCCAAAAGTACTAACATTCATCAACTATGTACAAGCAACCAAATTATAGCACAGTCAATCCAACTGTAATTAGGACAGCTCAAATTTAAATAAACCAAAAAAAGAAACTTAGAAAAAAAAAAAAGACTAATTTTTGATATAACGTCAAAGGTTGTCAAAGAGCTTGCTTATACCTAAAGCATTGAAGGTTGCAATATGCTCCCACATATCATCCTGTTTGCTGGAGCGTGGCTGCCAGAGCAAGGCATCAACATCATGGCGCAAACAGAAGCAGGGCATTTCTTTAGGATCCACTATGACAGAGAAAAGGTACTGGTTGCTTCCAAGATTCACCTACAATTAAAAGTGACAAATAAAAAAATCATTTATTCAACAACAAATTATTGTAATTAATAATAATGATGACAACTGACACACAGAACTACACATCAGCAACTGTTCTAAACTTTTTTCATACTTAATCTCATTACCTCTTCTAATGCCCCTGGGAGAAATGTGCTAATGTTAGGTCTATCTTAAAGCTGAGGACAGTTAACTTGCCCATGGTCAGTCTGGTAATAAGCTATGCAGCTGACATTGAATCCAGAGTCCATGTTCTTAACCACTGCACTATATATACTATTTTCTCAACTGTTAGTAACTCATTTAAAACATAATATAAAGCACCAATTTTATAAGCAGAATATATTTTAAGCCACAATACAAATATGAAGTTTACAAATGCTAACTTACAATAACAACTACCAAGAATGATAGCTACTATGATTTATGAGCACATTCTGTATGTCCAGGCATATTATAAATATTAACCTCAATAACCCACAAGGCTGTTACTCTCTTTATAGATATTTGAGAGAGTATGAGTTACCTGTTCTAAGCTACACAGAAAAACCACAATGCTGGGGTTCAAACTTCAGATCTGTTTACAGTTATTAACTTCATACTGTCTATTTATAGTAAAATGTAAAGAATGTTTATTATGTTAAAACTTTTATGGCAATATTGATGGTTAAAGGAATTCATTTTAATACAAACTCATCAGGTTGAGACTCATAGTTGAATTCCATCTACAGGAACATTTTTCTTAATGGAAAGAAGTTACAGTGCTATTTTTCATTACAAATACTGTTTACTAGAGTTAAAAATGCCTAAATAACAGAAATCACACCAAATGTAGAGAACACAAAACACACAAAGTACTTATTAAAACTGAATTGTTGCCATGGGTTTTAGAGCAGACTAGAGAATAAAATCGGAGAAGGCAATGGCATCCCATTCCAGTACTCTTGCCTGGAAAATCCCATGGATGGAGGAGCCTGGTAGGCTGCAGTCTGTGGGGTCGCTAAGAATCGGACACAACTGAGCGATTTCACTTTCCCTTTTCACTTTCATGCATTGGAGAAGGAAATGGCAACCCACTCCAATGTTCTTGCCTGGAGAATCCCAGGGATGGGGGAGCCTGGTGGGCTGCCGTCTCTGGGGTTGCACAGAGTTGGACACGACTGAAAGCGACTTAGCAGCAGCAGGAGCAGTGCTTGTTTTCTACAGAAGGGGGACGGGCACACAGGATTCACAGACCATTTCTTCTCTTTGCGTCCCTTTGCTCCTGAGAATCAATAGCTAAGTAAGGTCTACTTTCAAAGTCACTGCCAACTAACTGGCCTTTATGTTACATTTTATCATATTTTACTGTCAAATTCCATTTTTTCTGTAGTTTCAAGTGTATTTCTATTGCCTTCAGTTTTATAGCTTTCTATGATACATATGTTTCAGCAAATAGTTTGAGGATCTGTCCCGCCAAAAGTGACCAAATTATCCCTTATATAAGATCTGGATCCTTTAAATATACTCAAAACCAAGTATTCAGGAGTTTTTAAAACAAATTATAATAAACTAGTCTGATAATTTACTGTGAGACAAAACATTCCTTTTAAATCAGATGATTTAGACTTCTATCTTTATATAGTAAGAGACTGTGATAGTCTCAATATTAAAGTCTAGCCTTCCTATTCAAAGTCCAGTAATCCATACAGCTAAAAAAAAAAAAAGTTAACACCATTTAAGATGTATGATACTTATTATTGCAACTTTTGAATGGAATTATAAGAGTAGAGAAAGAACTGCATATAAACACTGCTTTTAAGGTAACATCTAAAAAGTGTTTTCATTTTTCTCATGGTAGTTATTGGAATCTCCTGATAATTATTTATACCTTTTACTCCTTTTTCTCGCCTCACTGCAATAGCTCGGAGTTCGAGTGTGACACTGATGAGGCGTAACGACGGCAGACACCGTGGCCTGTTACTGATCTTAGGGGAAAGCAGTCTGTTTTTTTTTTTTTTTTTTTACCAGGAAGTATGATGTTAAATCTAGCTTTTTCTAGGAGGCAATTACCTTCAACTCCTAGTTTGCTAAAAATTTAATGGATGCTAAATTTTGTCAATTCTTTTTCTGCATCTACTAGAATGGTCAAATAGTTTTCTTCTTTAGTCTGATGATATGCTTATTTATGTTGATTGATATCTGAATGCTGATGAATCAGCCTTGACTTGCCTAAGTAATACTTGGTCATGATGTATTACCCTTTTTACTTATGGTTGGATTTCATTTACTAATGTTTTGCTGAGGACTTCTGCACCTATATTCATGAGGGATACTGGTTGATTTTTTCCAGTTTTCTTTTCTTGCCATATCTTTGCTATAAAGGGGTAATATTGGCCTCATAAAACAAGTTGAGAAGGGTTTCTTCCTCTTTTATTTTCTGGAAGTTTGTACAGAATTGGTATTTTTTCATTTGGTATAACATACCAGTGAAGTAATCTAGGTCTAGAGATTTGTCAGAAGGTTCCTAGCAGTAAATTCAATCTCTTTAACAGATATAACTAATAAGGCTTTCTATTTCTTTTTAAGTGAACTGAGGTAATGCTTGTTTTTCAAGAAATTAGCTTCACTTAAATTGTCAAATATATGAAAATAGTTATTCATAACATCCCATCATTACACATTAGCATCTTTGGACCTGTACTGATGTGTCCATTTTTATTCCTGATATAGTATAATCTGTGTTGTCTTTTTCCTTGGCTCCTATGCCTACTATTTTATCTATTTTGATCTCATCAAAGGATCAGGTTATGATTTCACTTGTTTTATTATTTTTGGTTTTCAGTTTCACTGATGTCTACTCTTTGTAAGTTTTCTTTCTCCTACTTACTTTAGATTTAGTTTGCTCGTCTCCTAGTTCAAGATGGAAGCTTCAACTAGTGGTCAGAGAACACTCTGATTCTTACTTTTTTAAATTTCTTGACATTTTATTGCCTAGAATATGGTCCATTTTGGTAAGTGGGATTTCAACTAGATGTATGTTACACTATTAGATTATTGCCCCACAGTTCTTGGATGCTGCTATTTTGTTTGTTTTTTTAATCCCACCCCACCTCCACCCTCTTTCGTTTCAGTTCTAATTTTTTCTATCCTTAAGTTCACTAGTTTTTTCCTGCTCATATATATTCGACCTTTTCAGTGGTGCTGCCTCATCTTCAGTGGCAGAAGAATCCTAATAGTCTACTCTTGATTTCCTGCCCCTACCCAGACATAGGGATGGTGTTTTAAAAATTATTTTTATTTTCCCCCAGCTGCAGTGGGTATTCTTCTGAGCCCTTAAGATGCTAAGATTTGATGTTCCTCCCTCATCTTCTTAAGGCTTTTGCTACTTGCGTTCCTGCTGTCTTCCCCTGTCCCCAGTCTTGCTCATCAGGCTCTGGTCAAGGTCCATAAAGAGGATCTGTGAATCCGATGGGTTCTATACTTCTTGCTAGCCCCCCCTAGGCCTTTAGAGGTTTGTCGAATTCTTCTTACCTACTTACACGGTAAACCTTTCTTCTTCCCATGTTCAGATGAATCAGCTCTCCTATATAATCTCTTCTTGGTGGTACCTGTTTTTCCTTTATTTCAAACTCATTGGTTGCCATGTAACCTCAGGTCTCTGATAAATTTTTTTAAAGTAATGATTTTACAGATTATCCACGCTTTTCTTATTGTTACATTCGGAATGACATTCTTTCTAGGTTCCTACACCCCAGACTGAATTGGAAGTCTCCTGCTTACTGTTTTAAACTTGCCTAAAAAAGCAAAGCACTTTCAATGAGCAGACTAGTGATAGTTCAACATCCACAAAAGGTTCCCTATACCCAAGTAGGCAAAGCGTAGGATCTCACATCTAGGCTTCTCCGAACATAATCAAGGGTGGATAATTAACTAAAAGGAAACCATCTTTTATCCAATGACTTAAGAAATGGTTAGATGTGTTTTGTTTTGGATAGGTGCCTCCCATACTGAATAACGGCTGGCCAAAAACAATACATTCTTTTGTTAAGTCTAAAGCCAAAAATAAACAACACATTCATACAGCCAGCAAAGAAGAGAAGCAAAAAACATACCCAGAGAGACTACAGTAAGCAGAAATCATAATATTAAGTATAAAGTGAGTAACAGGTATGAGCTGGAGAAGCAAATAAGATGATGATGTGGTAATAACAGCACAGTACAATACAGCAAGGGACACTTGGTTCTCAAGACAAATGAATACCTTGTCATGAGAACTGTGTTCTATTTTCCTAAACAAAATTTCACTTCTCTTTTTTAGGTCTAACTTGCAAAGGCATTTGTTTACAGAATGATCGCCTATTTCTCTGAGATCTGAAGAGATTGTTTCCACTAGGCCATGTAGTCTCCACAGATGTTCCCAATAAATATCTATGACTTGAGATAATGAGAGGTCTTCTCTGCTCCTTGTAACCTCTAAAAGCCCAGACTAAAGGATTTTGTCAAAAATAAAAGGAAATCAAAATCAGATTACAAACTGGAGCAAACTAATTTTGCTAGTAAGTTAATTAAGTGAATGAAAATGAAGTGCAAAAGTGTAAAGGTACAATTAAAATTACATGTACTATTGTATGATGCTACAGAAACAAAAAAGCATAAGTAGAAAATGTTTGAAGAACAAGAGACATATCATTAATTTGAAGCAGCAGGGAAATAAGACATTATTTGGCATGGGCAATAACCTGTAAGAATCAAGAACAAGATGTCCAATTCAAAGGGAAAAATCTGCAACCTAGAATACTCAGCAAGATTATCATTTGAAATAGGAGACAGAGTGACTTTCTCAGAGAAGCAGAAACTAAGAGTACAGCAATACTAAAGCTATCCTAAAAGAAATACCGAAAGGTCTTCTCTAAATAGAAAAGAAGCAAGAAGATATAAGAAACAGGAAATCACAACTGGAAAGTAAACCACTTAAGCCAGTATAAAGATCAAAAAGGAAAAAGCATGTATTTGTGAAAGTGATTATAAACACAACGACGAGCAGAAGCATAAACAAAGATGTAAAAGGTATCAAAATGGGAAAACGTGGGTAGGCAAAGGCACTGTGAGCGAGGACAGCAGGAAATGTACGGACAGACTTTTTTTTTTAAGAATATGTTTGAACCCACTGTCTAAAGCAGTGGGAAATTATAGGAAGCAGTTTACATACTTGAAAAACAGGGTAACCATATATCATAAACATACAATAGATTCACAAAAACCAAAAACAGAACTACAACCATAAAATGAAAACATCAACTCACTAAAAGGAAAAAGGAAAGAAAAAAGAAACATAGAATCAACTGGAAAACAAAGTTTAAAATGGCAATAAATACACCTCACTCAGTGGACTGAATGCTCCAATCAAAAGACACAGAATGGTAGACTGGGTTAGAAAACAAGAGCCTACATTATGCTGCATACAAAAGACCCACTTTAGGGCAAAAGAAAAAGAATGAAAGTGAGAGGATAGAAAAAGATATTTCATACAAATAAAAATGATAGGAAAGCAGGGTTACAATACTTATATCAAGCAAAACAAATTTTAAAACAAAAGCCGTAAAGAAGCACACTATATAAAGAAGGATACTATATAATGATAAAAGGGTCAGGATCAATTCAAGAAGAGAACTTTACACTTGTCAGCATATATGCACCCAATATAGGGACACCCAAATACAGGAAACAAATACTAACAGACATAAGAGAAAACTGATGGGAATACATTAATATCAATAGTAGCAAACTTTTATAGTTTCCTAATAGTGAAAGTGGAGAGTGAAAAAGTTGGCTTAAAGCTCAACATTCAGAAAACGAAGATCATGGCATCTGGTCCCACCACTTCATGGGAAATAGATGGGGAAACAGTGTCAGACTTTATTTTTCTGGGCTCCAAAATCACTACAGATGGTGACTGCAGCCATGAAATTAAAAGACGCTTACTCCTTGGAAGGAAAGTTATGACCAACCTAGATAGCATATTCAAAAGCAGAGACATTACTTTGCCAACAAAGGTTCGTCTAGTCAAGGCTATGGTTTTTCCTGTGGTCATGTATGGATGTGAGAGTTGGACTGTGAAGAAGGCTGAGTGCCGAAGAATTGATGCTTTTGAACTGTGGTGTTGGAGAAGACTCTTGAGAGTCCCTTGGACTGCAAGGAGATCCAACCAGTCCATTCTGAAGGAGATGAGCCCTGGGATTTCTTTGGAAGGAATGATGCTAAAGCTGAAACTCCAGTACTTTGGCCACCTCATGCGAAGAGTTGACTCACTGGAAAAGACTCTGATGCTGGGAGGGCTTGGGGGCAGGAGGAGAAGGGGACGACAGAGGATGAGATGGCTGGATGGCATCACTGACTCGATGGATGTGAGTCTCAGTGAACTCCGGGAGTTGGTGATGGACAGGGAGGCCTGGCATGCTGCGATTCATGGGGTCACAAAGAGTCGGACACGACTGAGCAACTGATCTGATCTGATACTCCAAAACCTGTAAGATGCTAATGAAAGAAATCAAAGATGACACAAGTAGATGGAAAGATATATCAATTTTCTTGAATTGAAAGAATCAACATTGCCAAAATGACCATACTACCCAAAGCAATGCACAGATTCAATGCAATCCTACCACAATTACCAATGTCATTTTTCATAGAGCTAGAACAAAAAAAAACTTAAAATCTGTATGAAGTTACAAAAGACACTGAGTAGTCACAACTACCTTGAGAAAAATGGAGCTGGAAGAATCAGGCTATACTGCAAAGCTACAATCATCAAAATGGTATTGTACCAGTACAAGAACAGAAATATAGATCAATGGAACAGGAGAGAAAGCCCAGAAATAAACCCACACACCTATGGTCAATTAATCTACAATGGAGGCAAGATCTTTCCAGGTTGCTCAGTGGTAAACAATCTGTCAGCCAGTTCAGGAGAGGAGGGTTCAATCCTTGGGTTGAGAAAATTCCCTGGAGAAGGGATAGGCTACCTTCTCCAGTATTCACGGGCTTCTCTGATGGCTCAGACAGTAAAGAATCTGCCTGGAATGCAGGAGACCTGGGTTCAATCCCTGGGTCAGGAAGATCCCCCCGGAGGAGGTCATGGCAACCTATTCCAGTATTCTTGCCTGGAGAATCCCCCATGGACAGAGAAGCCTGGTGGGCTACAGCCCATGGGGTCGCAAAGAGTAGGACGTGACTGAGCGACTAAGCATAGCGCACATAATGCATTAACACATAAAACAGAAAACAGCACGATCTTCTCGGGCCTCAAAAAACAGCGGGGGAAGAAAGAGGTCTCAGGAAACTTTTGGACTTTCCTGGTAGCTCAGACAATAAAGAATTTGCCTGCAATGGAGGAGACCGAGTTCAATCCCTGGGTCAGGAAGATACTCTGGAGAAGGAAATGGCAATCCACTCCATTATTCTTACCTGGAGAATCCTATGGACAGAGAATTGGGGTCCATGGGACCCCAAAGAGTCAGACACACCTGAGTGACTTTCACTTCAAAGGAGACAAGAATATACAGTGGAGAAAAGACAGTCTCTTATAAGTGGTGCTGGGAAAACTGGACATCTAAATCTAAGAAAATGAAACTAGAACATTTTTTAACACCATATACAAAAATAAATTCAAAATGGATTAAAGACCAAAATATAAGACCAGATATTATAAAACTCAGAGGAAAACATAGGCAGAACACTCGGACATAAATTGCAGCAATATCCTTTTCAATCCGTCTCTTAGAGTAATGGAAAGTAAAATAATAGATAGTTTATTATTTTAAAATAAATAAGAAATGGAAAACAAAAATAAACAAATGGAACCTAATTAAACTCAAAAACTTTTGCACAGCAAAGGAAACTGTATACAAAATGAAAGGACAGCTCACAGGATGGGAGAAAATATTTGCAAACAATGCAACTAACAAGGGATTAATCTCCAAAATTTACAAACAGCTCAGGCGGTTCAATAGCAAAAAAACCAACAACTCAATCAAAAAATGGGCAGAAGATCTAAATAGACATTACTCCAAAGAAGACATACAGGGAATTTCCTGGCAGTACAGTGGTTAGAACTCAGCAAGCACTTCCATTCCCAGGGGCCCAAGTTCAATCTGTGGTCAGGGAACTAAGATCTGGAAAGTTGTGCATTCAAAGGAGAGAGAGAGAGAAAAGAAGACATAGAAATGGCCAAGAGGCACATGAAAAGAAGCTCAACATCACTAATTACTAGAGAAATGCAAATCAAAACAACAATGATGTATCACCTCACACCAGTCAGAATGACTTCATTAAAAGTCTACAAATAATAAATGCTGGAGAAGGTATGGAGAAAGGGGAGCTCTCCTGCATTGTGGGTGGGAATGTAAACTGGTACAGCCACTATGAACAGTATGGGGATACCTTAAAAACTAAAAATAGAGCCACTATATGATCCAGCAATCTTACTCCTGGGCAAATATCCAGAGAAACCCATGGTTAGAAAGGATACATGCACTCTGATGTTCACTGCAGTGTTGTTTACAACAGCCAAGACATGGAAGGACCTAAATGTCCGTGAACAGATGAATGGATAAAGAAAATGTGGTACATATATACAATGGAATATTCCACTAAGAAGAATGAAATAATGCCATTTGCAGCAACATGGATGGAGATTATCATACTAAGTGAAGACAGAGAAAAACAAATATATCACTTACATGTGAAATCTTAAAAAATGACACAAATGAACTTACTTAGAAAACAGAAAACACTCATAGGTTTAGCAAACAAACTATAGTTACCAAAAGGGAAAGGTGGGGAAGGGAGAAGAATGTGGGAGCCCGGTATTGACAAATACACACTACTATATTTAAAATAGATAACCACCAAGGACCTACTGTATTGCACAGGGAACTCTACTCAGTATTCTGCTGCTGCTGCTGCTAAGTTGCTTCAGTCGTGTCTGACTCTGTGCGACCCCATAGACGGCAGCCCACCAGGCTCCTCCGTCCCTGGGATTCTCCAGGCAAGAACACCGGAGTGGGTTGCCATTTCCTTCTCCAATGCATGAAGGTGAAAAATGAAAGTGAAGTCGCTCAGTCGTGTCCAATTCTTAGCGACCCCATGGACTGCAGCCTACCAGGCTCCTCCATCCATGGGATTTTCCAGGCAAGAGTACTGGAGTGGGGTGCCATTGCCTTCTCTGACTCAATATTCTATACTAATCTAAATGGAATACAAATTTGAAAAAGAACAGATATTTGTATATGTGTAACTGAGTCACTTTGCTGTATACTTGAAACTAATTTACAACATTATAAATCAACTCTGATAATAATTACAAAAAAACAAAAAAAAACACCCCTCAACTATTTAACCTAATACAACTTGACCTAACACAAATTGAGGTCAACCAACTACAGCATGTACATATTTTAAAGTATAAATGGAAAAACTACCTACAGAGACCATGTACTGGGCTATAAACAAGTCTGAATAAATTTTAAAGACTGGTTATCTCTAATAAGCACAATGACGTTAGTGAGAAATTAGTTTAAGAATACACACACACGTCAAAAAAATCCCTACACAATGGGAAATTAAAACACCTAACCTTATAAATAAGAATGGATCAAAGAAAAGAGTAAAGGATGTTAGAAAATATGTTAAGCTGAAACAAAATAGTGTAACTTATCAAAGTATATGGAATCAAGTTTAAATGGTACTTTGAGAACAATTTATTGGTTTAAATGCATTTATCAGAGGAGAGGTGCTACAAACCAATTACCTATGTTTTCACCTAAGAAGCTAGAAAAAGAGGAATAAACTAAACCCATAATTAGTAGATAAAAGAAAATAGTAAGAGAAAAATGAATAAAATATAAAATGGATAAATAATGTAAAAAAATCAATGAAATCAAAACGGGTAACTTAAAAGATTAATAAAATTGATAAACTGATATAAAGGCTGACAGAAAATAGAGGAGAGTAAACATATAACAAAATACAAAAGAGGAGCCATTACTACAATTCTATAAACACTAAACAGACAATGAGAGAGTATTTTGAAGTACTTTTGCCAATAATTCAACAGCTTGGATGGGATGGATTAATATATGAAGGACAACAATGATCAATACAAGCTAAAGAGGAAACAAAATCAGAATGGCTCTGTATCTACTAACAAAGCTAACTTCAATTAAAACCCTTCCCACAAAAAAACTCCAGGTACAGGTATTTTCAGCAATACATTTTACCAAACACTTAAAGAGCAAATAACATCCATCCTATACAAACTCCATCAGAAAATAAAACCTCTCAATTCAAGAGGACAGCATTACTGTTATTTGAAGAAAAAAAATTACAAGAAAACCACAGACTAATATCTCTATTAATATAGAAATAAAAATCCTTAAAATAATGCTCATGCTTCAATTTTTTAAAAATTAAATGATAAAACTGAACATATTAACAGAATACAAGACAAAATCCACATAATCAAAGCACATACCCAAAAAAGTACTTAAATTCACCAAAATTCATGATTAAAAAGATAAAAATCTCAGCAAACTATAGGTGAGTTCCTCAACCTAATATATGAAAACTCTAATATCATATTTAATGGTAAACTACTCAATCTTTCTTCCTAGGACCAGGAATAAAATAAAGAATTTTACTCTCATCATTGAAATTCAACATTGCATCTGATGTCCTACTTAGCACATTAAGACAAGAAAAAGAATTTTAAATATCTTTATTCAGTCATTATCCTGTACATAAATATACTTACTTATCTACCAAAAAGCACTAGAAAAAGAGAATTTATAAAAGTTACAATATAAAGTCAATGAACTTTACTTCTATGTAAAAGACAAAACATACTCTAAAAAAGTATATGCTAATTACAATAGCTTCCATAATATGAAATAATGGTATTAAAATGAACACTAAAAACTTCAAAATATTGCCAAGAAACATTAAGACAAACCTAAGTAAATGGAGACATACATTGTCCACGAATGACACAACATTATTAAGGTATCAATTTTCAAGTTGGCCTACAAATTAAATGCAATTCCAATAAAAATCCGACCAAATATTTCTGTACAAATTGAAAAGCTGACTGTAAAGTTTTTTCAAAAACAAAACCAATTTAGGAAAATAAAAACAAAGATCCAAGACTAGAACTATCTGACAGCAAGACTACTACAAAGCTATAGAAATCAAGCCAATATAACACTCTCTAAACAAGGCATCAGCAAACTTTTACTTAAAGGGTCAGACAGTAAATACCTCAAGGCTAAGGGCCATATGGTCTTTTAAAACCACTCAACTGTTTGTATTATAGTTTTTATTCCAACAAAACTCTTTTACCAATTGGGTGGGGGCAGGTAACCAGTAGGTTCTTATCCTGTTCTAGATACGAACCATTTGCCCCAGATGTGTATTACAAATATCTCTTCCTCACTGCAAGTTTCCTTCTATACTCTCATAATGTTATCTTTTGATAAACAGATGTTCTGAATTTTGATCCAACTGAACACTTGTTTTTTTACACTATTTATATGCCCTGTCCAAATAATCTTTACCTACTTCAAGGCCACAAAAATTTCCATTTTCTTCTACACACTTGTATAGACATGCAATTCATCTGTAATTGATTTTTGCATATGGTGTGATGTAAATGTCAATAAAGTACTTTTCTTATGGCTATCTCACAGACTAAAGCCATTTATTTTGATCATCTTTCCCCCCACTATACTGTAGTATCATCATTGTCACTTATCAAGGATGTACTAATTGTATTCATGTGTTAGATTTATTGCCCATAACAACAAAGAAACTGCATTTTTTTAAATCAAGTATTTATCAAATCCTCCAGCTAGAAACATGAAGGCTTTCTCTTATCTGGTGTGTAACGGGCAATCTCCCTGGGGAAAAGATTGGAGAATAAAGAAAGAAGTCCTCTAAGTGGGACTTGGCACTTAATTTCTGAAAATATCTTGTACTTTATAAGATTTCAGATGAAAGTTTATTAAATATTCTATCGAAAACAAAACTTCTAAGAATATCTTCCCATAAGATGCTCTGTATATATGAATTCATATTCTAAGAAAAAATAGTCAGTCAAGTAACAATCTCATTGATACTTCAAGTGTTAAGTCACTTAGTCATGTCTGACTCTTTGTGACCCCATGGACAATAGCCCACCAGGCTCTTCTGTCCATGGAATTCTCCAGTAAAGAATACTGGAGTGGGTTGCAATTTCCTTCTCCATTGATACCTCAAGGAAAAGCTAAATTCTAGTGGACTGAGGGCTTGATACTATGTAGAAATTTAAGAATCAAAAAGTATGTGATATGCAACTAAAATAATCTTTCTTTGCAGAGAAAAGAAGGTAAAAATGGAACTGAAGACAATTTCAAATAGGTCCATCACAGGTAGCATTAAAAATAACAACTGGCAACAAACAATTGACATTATCTATTATATTTTCATAACCCTGAAAGAAACTGAAGTGCTTTCATTTGAATCACACTTATGACACCAGTATTACCATGATACCTGAACATTAACTTGTAAGAAAACTATTATTCTAAAAATTCTTGCATTTCTGCACATCTTTCTGGCAGAGGCACTAATGTGTTCCAGACTACTATCTCATGGTGGTGTTAGAACAACCAACCTTGGAAGATAAATGATCTCCCTCCAGAGCAAAAATTAGACTTGTTAGTAAACAAGTAGCATAATCTTTCTCTCCTGAGCGAAGTCAGACAAGTTTTCTGGCTACCTCCATATTACACTGCAGGAATTGGGGCTCAGGGAATTGGTCCAAATGTTGATACTCTAGCTAATGTTACTACTGTCAGTAATAAACTGTCCTTTCTGACCCAAGTCTTGAGTTTTTTACCAGCATTTATGAAACAGTGGCAGGCTAATTTGTTAGCTTACAAGAAAGTTAAAAATCTCAAACCTACTACCATTTTGGAGAGAAAGAATGGATGCTGACAGAGCCACAGCTCTCCTAGAAAATACGAGGGCCTTATGGTTTAATTTATACAATCTGAGTGCAGTCTGTGGGGACTAGCAACAAACATAAAGATCAAACTGTATAATAAATCAGGCAATGAATAGTCCCCTACTTTACTGCCTGGTAATTAGGAAGAATTGGGGACAGGGATGCAGACTGCTGCCAGGGAAGAAGCTGATTCATAGTCAGCTGCTTGAATGGTGCTCTGGTGGTTGCTAACTCTTCCAGAAGAGAACACCTCTTCATCAGTCTAGTGGTCAGATTAAAAACAACTAGCAGTAGGATATGTCTCCTTCCATTTTCAGACACTGTAACAGAGATATACATCTACTCTGATCATGAAAGCAGGGGAATTATTACATAGCTTCATTGCTACTATAGTCAAATTTGATGTAATCAATAAATTATAAATTCAGTACCCCAAGGAGCTTGAAAGCTGGAGAACCACTGATTTAGATACTTTCTAAATGTACTTCCTTCCTCTGAGCCTACTCTTAATATCTTTTTTAAAGAATTAGTATACAGAATACATGCAATTTCTAGTTTTCTTAATGATACTAATCTAAAAGAATTATTTCCTGTTTGTACTTCCTCTGCTTACTGTCTCAATGACTTATAAGTTACAAATATTCTTTTCAGCTGTTTCATTCTCGTGTTTTAAGCAGTGCATGACAAACACCACATAATCTAGAAAATTCACTGTAGTTTAATTTTTTAAAAACATCCTATCGCCTATCACCTAAATATCACCTATATTTAATTTGATCAGTGTTGTCTGGCAGTAATAAAAGGCACTTACAAAATTTTAAGTTTTCTAGTATTCATATTAAAAAGTAAAGAGAAATGGGATATATTAATTTTAATAAATGTATTTTACTTAACCTTATCAACTATCATTTCAACATGAACATTCATATAAAAGTCATTATTGATAATATATCTCAAATTCTTTTTTTCATGCTAAGTTTTCAAAATCTTGTATATTTCACGCTTACATCTCAACTAGCCATATTTCAACTGCTTGAAAGCTATGTGGCTAGTGGTTAATGTTTTGGAAAAAAGCAAAAATAATTCATTTTCAACTATATCTAAATTCTGATTTGAGCTTTACACCCTAGTGATCACATCTCATTATTTTTCTTCTTCAGTTCTGAAATTTAATATTTCTCTTTTATTACGTTGCTACATATATTCATTTAACATTTTACTTTCCAAATGTCAAATTCTAACCCTGATTTACATTTCATTCAGGGAATTTATATTTTGGAAAACCTGTCATTTACAATATAGAGTTATGACCTTTCTGTTTTAGTACTTTTTCTTCTCTAAAATTAGGACGCATACTGACCTTTCCATGTATAGGTAATTTCAAATTGTCCAAAGTCATGACCAATGAAATCAAGAAGAGAAACTTGAAATAAACACTGCAAAAAAGAGTACAAATTACCCAAGTATTTGAAGCCTAAAATGGATGTACTACTGAACAGCCACAATGCTAGAGCCTCCTTCATTCCTTTCCCCAATGACAAGCCAAGTGGTAGCTCTCGGGTATAACAAGACACTATTTTTGTACAAGCTGCATTTACCAGCTAGACCTTGACTTTCACACAATACACTGACCTACCAAATCTGTTTTTTAAAAGAAGATGGACTGAGTATTATTTGTTGGAGATGTTCCAGTTATTATCAGTCCACTTATTCCCAAACATCCATGTTTATACATTTTTATTTCATGGAATCTTGGCCTATATTCATAAAAAGTGACTAATAATAGAAAAGTCAAATGCTTGTCATTATATAGAAAAATGTTGGCCTCAAATTTAACTCAACTGAGATACTGGTTCAAGATAGCAATGAAAAAGGATACTGAACTCACCTCCTCCCATGAAGGAGGGGCAAGCTTTTAATTCAACACCCATCTAGAAGCCTACTGAAATACACTTCAAGGACAGAGGCCAGTAAGCTCCATCTCCTGCACTCTCCCTCTGCATCTCTTCAGAGCACCAGTATCTCCCAGAGAGAACCTTGCACACACATCTGGTGCCCCTGCTTTCCCATCTGTACCCTGGTTTTGTGGCTGCTGCCCAGGGGATGCTCACTGTTGGCCTGGGTCTGGCAGTCCGTGCGGCTTGTGTTCCTGGTACCGTGGAACTAAAGCAATTAGACACAGTTTCTGGTTGGCTACCACTATCAGGGCTTAATGCAGATGGCAAGATATACTCCAGTCTTTCTGTGAAAAAGGACTCTGCCTGTCATAGAGCTTCAGAGGAGCGACAGGCTTCTCGTGTGACGTATGTAAACGCTTACTGAGTTGCTTTTTGGAGGCTGAGGCCAGTGGTCACCATCTCTGCACATTCCCTCTGCCTTACTCTAGGTCACTGGTATTTCTAGGAAAGGAGCTTGTACACTCATCCGGTGCCCCAAATTTTGTGACTGTCGCCCAGGGTACACCTCTAGATCATCTGGCTCTGGCGGACAGTGGGACTTACGTCTGCAGTCCACAGGACTGTACGTATTTGCATACTTTAAAAGCTGATGTCTGAGGGTCTGGCTTCCAATCAGACTGAATTCAGGTGCTGACTGAGATCCTTCATTTTGGGACGCTAATTGGTCTTGCCACACCCTCAGCTGCTACGTCGCTTCAGTCATGTCCAACTCTGTGCAACCCCATAGACAGCAGCCCACCAGGCTTCCCGTTCCTGGGATTCTCCAGGCAAGAACACTGGAGTGGGTTGCCATTTCCTTCTCCAACGCATGAAAGGGAAAAGTAAAAGTGAAGTCACTGCAGCCTACCAGGCTCCTCCGTCCATGGGATTTTGTAGGCAAAAGTACTGGAGTGGGGTGCCATTGCCTTCTCCAACACCCTCAACTACTGAAAGCCAAAATAAGATGCTTGGACAATCACAAAGTTTGAGAGGCAACAAAGAACTAGGGGCAGAATGAGACAATTAAGCTTCATCTCCTTTACAAGACCACTTCTTTAACTGGGAGAGGTGGCTATTTTATTTAATGGACAGAAACCAACACAGAAAGTCAAGGAAAATGAAAAAACAGAGGAATATGTTTCAAAGGGAAAAACAAGATAAAACCTCAGAAAGAGACCTTAATGAAACAGCAGTAAGTGATTTAACTGATAAAAGAATTCAAAATAATGGTCATAAAGATGCCCACCAAGACTGAGAGAAGTAGGAACAAACAAAGTGAGAACTTCAGTAAAGCTTTAGAAGATAAAAGAAAGTGTCAAATAAAAGTCACAGAGCTGAAGAATGCAATAACTGAATAAACTAAAGATGAGAAGACACAAAAGGATCATTGAGGTCAAACTTAGGATAGTTCAACTCACTCAATCAGAGCAGCAAAAAGGAAAAAAGTGAAGACAGCTTAAGGGACAACATCAAGCAGACTAACTTTTACATTATGGAACCCCAGAAGGAAAAGAGAGAGAAAAAGTGACAGAAAACTTATTTGAAGATAGATTGGTGGAGATGTTCTATTATTTGGGTAAGGAAACAGATAACCAGACCCAGGAAGCCCATAGAGTTTCAAATATGAAGACCCCAAAGTCGGACCCACAAGACATCTTGTAATTAATGCGTCAAAAGCTAAAGAGGTGGAGCAAGAGAAAAACTTTTTACATACAAGGGAACCCCATAAGACTATAAGCAGATTTTTTCAGCAGAAACCATGGAGGCCAGAAGGAAGTAGCACAATACTTTCAAAGTGCTGAAAGGATAAATCTTCCAGCCAAAAGTACTCTACCTGGCAAAACTGTCATTCAGAATGGGAGGAGATAGAATTTTCCAGACAAGCAAAAACTGGAACAGTACATCACCAATAGACCGGCCTAATAAGATATGTCAATGAAACTTCTTTAAGCTGAAACAAAATGGAGCTAATTAGCAAAAAGAAAACCATAAAAGTATAAATCTCACTGGCAAATGTACAGAATATAGTCAAATTCTGAATAATCTAAGTGGTAAAGGGTGTGGGTTAATTTATAAAGAACGTATGACAAAAGTAGTAAAAATAAAGAAACAACAATTTGCTGAGGGATAAACAAAATAAATGGGCTTCCTTAGTGGATCAGACAGTAAAGAGTATGCCTGCAATGCAGGAGGCCCAGATTCAGGCCCTGGGTTGGGAAGATCCCCAGTAGAAGGAAATAGCAATACACTCCAGTATTCTTGCCTGGAAAATCCCAAGGATGGAGGAGCCTGGCAGGCTACAGTCCATGGGGTCGCAAAAAGTCAGACATGACTAAGCAACAAATACACAAACAAGATAAAAACATGTAAATTGTGAGATCAGAAACAAAACATGGTGCAGGGGTTGTAGAGCTTTAGAATTGTTAAACTTAAGTTTCAAACTTGAGTTGTTCAAACTTAAGTTGTTATAAACTTAAAATAGAGTGTTATAAACATAAGTTGTTTTATGTCAGCTTCATGGTAACCACAAAGCAAAAACCTCAAGTAAATATAAAGAAGATAAAGGAATCTAAATATACTACTAGAGAAAATAATTAAATCACAAAAGAAGTAATCAACAGAAGAAGAAAGGAAAAGAGCAACTTCAAAACCGAAAATACATTATTAATAATTACTTTAAATGTAAATTGATTAAAATAAAACCATCAATCAAAAAAGTGGATGAATGAACTAAAAAACTTGAACCATTTATATGTTGCCTATAAGAGACTCACTGCATACAAGGAAACATGAAGATTAAAAGTAAAGAGATGGAAAAAGATATTCCAGGCAAACCAAAACAAAGTGGAGGTAGCTCACTTATATCAGACAAAATACACTTTAATACAAAGACTACAGTAAGGCACAACAAAGGTCATTATATAATAAAAGGCTCAATCCAACAAAAACTTTGGACATATTTATGAACCCAACATAGGAGCACACTTGTCTATATAAAGCAAACATTAACAGACCTAAAATGAGAAAGGGTCAGCAATACAATAATAATAGGGGACTTCAATAAGCCACCTTCACCAATGCACATATTATCCAGACAGAAAATTAATAAGGAACTATTGGTGATTTCAGCCATGAAATTAAAAGACACTTACTCCTTGGAAGGAAAGTTATGACCAACCTAGATAGCATATTCAAAAGCAGAGACATTACTTTGCCAACAAAGGTTTGTCTATCAAGGCTATGGTTTTTCCTGTGGTCATGTATGGATGTGAGAGTTGGACTGTGAAGAAGGCTGAGCGCTGAAGAATTGATGCTTTTGAACTGTGGTGTTGGAGAAGACTCTTGAGAGTCCCTTGGACTGCAAGGAGATCCAACCAGTCCATTCTGAAGGAGATCAGCCCTGGGATTTCTTTGGAGGGAATGATGCTAAAACTGAAACTCCAGTACTTTGGCCACCTCATGCGAAGAGTTGACTCATTGGAAAAGACTCTGATGCTGGGAGGGATTGGGGGCAGGAGGAGAAGGGTACGACAGAGGATGAGATGGCTGGATGGCATCACTGACTCGATGGACTTGAGTCTGGGTGAACCCTGGGAGTTGGTGATGGACAGGGAGGCCTGGCGTGCTGCGATTCATGGGGTCACAAAGAGTCGGACACGCCTGAGTAACTGATCTCATCTGATCTGATTGGCCCTAAAAGATACATTAAACCATATGGCCTTAAGAGATATAAACAGAACATTCCACCCAAAGGCAACAGAATAAACATTCTTTTCAAGCATGCATGGTACATTCTACAGGATAGATCATGTTAGGCTAAAAAACAGGAATTAATAAATTTAACAAAAGAATAGTATCAGGATCTTTTGCAACCACAAAAAACTTGATATTAACTATAAGACGAAAACTCAAACATTTACAAATGTGTAAATTCAAAGTGAGATTAAATTCAATGTGAATTCAATACACCAAAACTTATGGAACACAGCAAAAGTAGTTCTGAGAGGGAAATTCATACCAATAACTGCCTACAATAAGAATGATCTCAAATAACCTAACTTGTACATCTCAAGGAACTAAAAATTACCCAAGTTCAAAGTTAGTAGAAAGAAGGAAAAAAACAAAAAATCCAAGTAAAAATAAATGAAATAAGAGACGTAAAAGACAATGAAAAGATCAATAAAACTAAGAATGGATTTCTTGAAAAAAATACACAAAATTGACAATGCTTCAGGTAGATGTGCCAAGAAAAAGAGAAATGAAATCAGAAATGAAGGGGACATGACAACTCATATCACAGACATTCAATGAAGTATAAGAAACTTTTATGAACAATTATATGCTAACAAATTGGACAACCTAGAGGAAATGAACAAACTTACCAAAACTGAATAATGAAGAAACAGAAAATCTGAACAGGCCAATTACTAGTAAGGAGTAATCAAAACGTCTGAACAAACCGAAGTCTAGGACCAGGTAGCTGCACTGGTGAATTACTAGTTCTTTTCAAACTCTTTTTTGGGGAGGGGGAAGAGTAGGGGACATGTCCTAACTAATTTTGCTAGCTCAGTATTACCTTGATACCAAAACTAGACAATATCACCACAAAACAGGTATCTACACACCAATATCCCTGATGAACACAGATGAAAAAATCAAGAAAAGCCTAGCAAGTCAAATTCAATAATACATTAAAAGGATGATACAACATGAAGTGTTTAATTATTCCAGGGCCACAAAGATGGTTGAGTAGCTACAGATCAATAAATGCAATCATATACTATGTTAACAAAATGAAGGATAAAAATCATACTATCATCTCAATAGACGCAGAAAGCACTTGACAAAATTCAACGTCCCTTTACTGAAGGGTTTATTGAAATAAACCCCTTCTTGTGTGTGTATTTAAAAACTCTCAAGAAGAAACTTACCCTAACATAATAAAAGCCATACATGACAGGCCCCCATTTAACATCATACTCAATAGTAAAAAGTTGAAAACTTTGTTCTGAGATCAAGGACAATGATAGCCACTCTTGTCACTTCTATTAAACATACTATTCAAAGTATTAGAAGAGCAATTAGGCAAGAAAAAGAAAAGACATCCAAATTGAAAAGAAGTAAAACTGTCACTTTACAGATAGGATATGATATTATATCTACAAAACACTACAGATTTCACCAAAAAACTGTCAGAACTAATACACAAATTCAGTAACATTGCATGATACAAAAATATACAGGTATCTGTTACATTTCTATACACGAATAATGAACTATCAGAAAGAGAAATTAAGAACATAACCCTATTTACAGTTGTATCCAAAAGAATAAAATACCTAGGAATACATTTAATCAGGGAGGTGAAAGTCCAGTACACTGAAAACTGTAAGACATGGTGATACAAACTGAAAACATAAATAACTGTGCTCATGGACTGTAAAGTTAATAATGTTAATATGTCCACATTACCCAAAGCAATCTACAGATTCAAAGCAATCTCCCTACAGTTCCAATGGAATTTTTCACAGAAATAAAACAATCCTAAAATTTGTATGGAACCACAAAAACCCCAAACAGCTAAAGCAATCCTGAGAAAGAGAACAAAGTTGGAACCATCACACTCCTTGACTTCAAACTATAATGCAAAACTATAATAATTAAAACAGTAAAGTACTGGCATAAAAACAGATGCATAGATCAATGGAACAAAACAGACAGCCCAGAAATAAACCCATCTATATCTGGTCAATTAATTTATAACAAAGGAGAAGAATACATTATTATACTTAAATGAGATATTAACACTGAACTTTGATTAAATATTTAAAGTATGTAAAAAATGCTGCAATATTTAATTAAATATTGTCCCTATAAACTGTGATGTAATGAGGGATTGTTTATATATTTCTTAAATTTCCAAAGATAGGATCTGCTTATAAGTCTATCATTCATGCTCTATGGGAACACATTTTATTCAGACTGCAATGGTTTAGAATCTTGAAATTATAATTTATGATCCTGGTATTTAGGGAAAATTATGGTGAAACATCCTGAAAGTCCACAGATCTAGTTTCTAATACTGGCTCTATCTTTGATCTCATGTAAACCTCACCTACTATAGCCTAACAGATCTGCAAAATAAAAAGATGAAATACAGTTCTACAGATCGAAATTTTTTTTTTCAAAGTTAGAAGGATTATCCCTGTTTATTATGTATTATACTTCTTTCCCACTCCTGATGTATATTTCTATGACACTGAGAAGGTCCACAGCTATAACACTTCACCTTCTATAAATCCTTAAGGAGTGAAGTGACATTTGGTTGGTAAATGTAAGAAGAAATTTCCGAGTATATTCTTCTCAGCTCTATCAGCTTTTTCCTCTAGGGAGCTAGAGGCCTCAGAGAATAAGATGCTTCCTCTGCCCAACCAGAGTCAGCCAGATCTGGTTTGGCACTGCCTGTGACTAAGGTTAGGTGCTATTTGCTAAATTCTAGGATTTAGTCAGCAGACAGGGCATTTGTACCCTAATTTGTCAGTAATAAAGGTTTTATTTCAGTCCCCTTCTATTTGTCCTTGGTTTTAACTTACATTAAACAAAGGAAATAGCGAGCAGTATCATTAACTAGATGCCTCTCAGTGACCAAGATTAAACTACTGATCAACACTACTTAGTACTACTATACTACAATGAAGCAAAATTCTCAGAGAAGCTAAGCTAAAATAGTAACGTTTTATGACATCTAAGATCAGGTGCCTTCTCTATAAAAGTTAGGCAGGAAGCAGTATCTAAAAGTTATAGCTCCTAAGACTATAAGTTTAGGAGGAAAGGCCAGATTCTTCAAGAATAAATAGTCTACAGTTAGTCAAGGTTCAAGAGTTTTTCATCAGTCGTACTTAGAATGATTTTCTAAAATCTAACCCAAGGCAGTAAGAGTGTGTAATGGCTCTTCTTTACTCACAATAAGGGAGTTATCTATGGGATTATATCAGAACTAAAAAAAAAAAAAAAACAAAAACCATCTAAGAAGCAAAATGCCAAGAAAACCTAATAACTTTGATCATCTGGGCTTTGGATCAGCAACCAGATTGCATAAAATAATATGATCAAGACTCTGTTCAATTAGAGGAGTGACTGAAAAAGAACAGGAGACATAAAAGTACATGCAAATTTCTTGAGATCCAAGATGGAACCGTTTTTATTTTTATGATTGTCACCAACAGATCAGTCTAAAAATGTTTTTAAGCACCTATCAGAATCAGGACCCTTGGCAGGTGTTAGTTACACTGTGGTAAGCAAAATGTTATCTCTGTGCTTTTCAGAAGTTATTCATGTTATATGTTGATGGGGTGGAGAGCACAGCAGATGTAGAAATTAATCTTAAGAGTAAGTAATTTTGGTATAAGCTTCAATGACACCTTTTTCTACCCACTGATCTTATGCAATTCCACATCACTTCTCTACATAGGTACAATCCAGAAATGCTCCTTTTTATAATTCCTTTGAGTATCATAATATCCAGCTATTAGTTTAAAAAAAGTTAAGTATCTAAAAAATATTACAAAAGGACAGTGAATGAGACGAACAGTTAGGTATTAAGTTGTCATATACTGCAGGCACAACTACCTATAAAAAACATGCACAGAAAAAAAACCACTGAAAGATATCACTATGCAGCAGCACCAAACATATGACACTGCTTAACTACGGTGATGGTATGGAAAGATGGCTGCTTTCGGAAACAAAGACATTTGTCACAGACAGTAAATGCCAATCAACCTTTGCAAAACAGTATTTAGTCAATCACTTACCATTTCATCTGAATAACTTCTCTCTATTCACAAATTTTTATAAATATCATTATCAAGAACTTACCACATGAGTAGTTTTTAATGTATTGCCATCAAATCTGCATAAACTGAAGTTCTCTTCAAAGAAAATATCACATTCTTCTAACTCTTGAGCATTACAAGGAGGTTTATCTTTATCTGGATTTGGATTCTTGGACCAGAAAAGAAACAACAATAAGAGCATTAATGTTTTTCATATTTAAAGATGTTGAGATTACAGAAATAATGAAATATTAAATATCAGACTCAGGACCAATAAAAACTTAAACAAAAATAGTTACAAAAATAATAGACTGATAGAATCAGCAGAAAAAGATATGAAAACAGCTATTATAAACATGTTCTATATACTCAGAGATATAAAGAAAAACATTGAGAAATACAGATGATATAAAAAAAGAACTAAACTGAAATTCTAGATATAAAAATACAAAATCTGAAATAGAAAACAAAATAGATGGTACTGATTAGACATGGCAGAAGAAAAGACAATCAGTTAGTCTGAGTCTACTTAAAATGCAATAATAGTCTCTCTAAAATAGTAATATGTGCTGTGCTGTGCTTAGTTAATCAGTTGTGTCTGATTCTACGATCCCATGGACTGTAGACTGCGAGGATCCTATGTCCATAGGGATTCTCCAGGCAAGAATAAGTGGGTGGCCATTCACTTCTTCAGGAGATCTTCCCAACCCAGGGATGAAACCTAGGTCTCCCACACTACAGGTGATTCTTTAGTGCCTGAGCCACCAGGGAAACCCTGGTAAAAGATAAAAGAGTCCATCTAAAAATGAAGCACAGGAAGACAAAAACTAAAAACAGACACAGAAAATAAGAACCCCAGTGACCTATGGAACCATATCAAATGGTCTAACATGTAAATATTTGGAAGGACGCAAGAAGAATAGAAAAAAATTTGAAGAAATAATGGCAATTTTTTTTTCAAACTTGATGAAAATGAAGGTCAAAGAATCTCAAGCATAACAAACATTAAGAAAAATATCACAGGAAGTCACATTACAATGAAATTGCTGAAAATAAGAAAAATAAAATCATTCTCTTAGTAATAATGAGAAAATTTTAAAGTGGTCAGAAGAGGAAATCATACTACAAATAGAGGAACAAAGTTACAAATGACAGTTGACTTATTAGAAACTATACAAGCCAGAAAACAATGGAGTATGTTTGAAGGTCTGAAAAGTAAAACACCCGTCAACAGTGTCTTACACACTTAAGAAAAATAGCTTTAAAAGAAGAAAGGCATGCATTTTTGCATATGTATGTCTGCAGAAAAACAAAAGACTTATCCAGCAGAAAGGATTTATCCAGCAGAACTACAATGCAGGAAATGATAAAGAAAATTCTTCAGCAGGAAAAAAAATGACATCAGATGGAAATCTGAATAAACACAGTGTGAAAGAGGAAATGACAAATATTGGGATCAACGCAAGACTTGTCCACACTGCGTTTTTAATCTCTTTAAAAGACAAGTGACTAAAGTTGTAACATATTAAGTTTATAAGGTAGAAATAAAAGGACAAAAGTAATACACAGGATGAAGGAATGGAATTATACTATGAAGTTCCCAAGATGAGTTAAATGAACTCAAGATATGAGTTGAAGATACATGGTGATGAGTTGAAGACGTACACCATAATCTCTAGAATCAACACTAAAACACACACACAAATATCCACCCAAACAAAAACACAGAGGTATAGTTAAAAATCAGCTAAACACAGAGATAAATAGAATCACTGATTTTAGTGTTTCACTTGAAGTCTGCAAAAATCACCGTTTGGTGTTTTTCTCTCAAAGAGTGAAAAAGGATTACTCAAGTTATAAATTGTATATTCACATGCATGTAACAGAAATACAATTCTATAGCAACTGATAAAATGTCCAAACCTAGTTTGCCAAAATACAGTCATGTTATTCAGAATTTAAGAACCCACAAGGGTCTGAAACAAAATGTCTGACAGTTACAGACATTATCAGATCTGTCCATTTCCAGCTGAGAATATAGAGCCAGCTAGCTATGGTTGTTCATTGGAAGGACTGACGTTGAAGCTGAAATGCCAATACTTTGGCCACCTGATGCAAAGAGCTGACTCATTTGAAAAGACCCTGATGCTGGGAAAGATTGAGGACAGGAGGAGAAGGAGATGACAGAGGATGAGATGGTTGGATGCCATCACCAACTCAGTGGACGTGAGTTTGGGTAAACTCCTGGAGTTGGTGATGGACAGGGAGGCCTGGAGTGCTGCAGTTCATGGGGTCGCAAAGAGTCGGGCACGACTGAGCAACTGAACTGAACTGACTGAGCTATGGTTGTCTGCTCCATCCTAAATATCAAAGGAAACGATGATTACAGTGACTGGTTGGAAGGTAATTCCAGCAATGAGCTGGGCCATGGGCTTTCCAGGTGGCTATGGTGGTCAAGTATCCTCCTGCCAATGCAAGACACATAAGAGACCCACGTTCAATCCCTGGAGAAGTTAATGGCTATCCACTCTAGTATTCTTGCCTGGAGAATCCCATGGACAGAGGAGCCTGGCAAGCTACAGTCCAAAGGGTTGCAAAGAGTTGGACATGACTGAAGTTGACCTAGCGTGCATGCATGTGTTCTGTTACAGTGACTCAAGAAGATACATACATCCAGCAGAACAGAAAGTACTCTCCCTCCCTTCCCCTTTCAATTACTCATATAGGGCTTCCCTAGAGGCTTAGCTAAGAATCTGCCTGCAATATGGGATATGTAGGTTTGATCCTTGGGAAGGGAAGATCCCCTGGAGCAGGAAATGGCAACTCACTCCAGTATTCTTGCCTGGTGAATTCCATGGACAGAGTAGCTCAGTGGGCTACAGTCCATGGGGTCTCAAGAACTGGAGTAACCAACACTAGAAATAAGAGGGCAAAAAAGTAAAAGCTAAGGACTATTGAGGCAGCCAGTACTGAAAAAGACAAGATTACAGAGAAAAGAGAAAGCAAAGAAAACCCAAGACTCCATGCTGTTTTCCTCAAGCTATCTGCTATTTCAAGCTGAGCTGAAAAAGACAAGGGAAAGCAGTGGATAAAAGGCTAAAAAGCTTAATTTTGATAATTGTCAAAGTACTTGGAGACACAAATTAGAAATCAGGGCCTACACAGGAGGAGAAACCTGGTAAACATTCCACACTTTTAGCTAAGATATGTGAAAAGTTTTGCCCTAGGTTTAAGAACAGACAAAGAATAAACCAGCTAGGCAAAAAACTTAAAGCCAGCAACAAATCAAATCAATCACTAATGGGATTAAGAAAACAGGCAGAAAATTTGGAGGATACAGCTAATGTAGTATTTAGAAGGAAGTGTAGAGCATTAAATGTTTTCATTAAAAAAGGAAGGCAAAAAAAAATCTAAGCTTTCACCTTCAAAAAAAAAAGCAAAATAAATCCAAAGCAAGCAAAGAGAAAGTAATAAATGTCATAACAGAAATGAACGAAACTGGAAACTAAAAAAAAAGAAGAAAAATAAAGTCAACTGAAATAAATGCCCAAAATATCTACTAAACAACTTAAATTTATGGTTTAAAACCTTCAAAAAAAGAAAACTCCAGACAGTTTCACTAGCAACTTCCATCGAACATTAAAGAAGATATAATGCCAAGTCTACAATCTCTTCCAGAAACAGAAGACAGAAACACTTCCCTACTCATTTTATGAACTCAGCATTATCCACATACAAAAAGTAAAAAAACAAAACAAAAACTATAGACCCCAGTATTCCTCACAGAGATGTAAAGCTCTTCAATAATACCAGTAAACCAAACCAGCAGTATGTAAAAGAGAGTAATTTTATTTTACTGTAGATTAAAGGTTCTAATCAATGCAGTAAGGCAAGAAAAGGTAAAAAGATTTGGAAAAAAAACTGCCTTCAGTTAGAGATGACAAAATTCTGTTATTTTAAAACTAACAAATTCACTAGTATTCAGGCATAAATACCTTAGTCATTTATTTAACAACATTCATTTGAAATCATCAAGTTTAAAAGGCAGTTAGCAGCAATTATCTACAATCTCACAATAAACCTCCATTACTGTCTCTATAATTATATCTTCAGAACCCTATAACAATAAATACTTGCTAAATGAATGAGCATAGAGAAATGCAGTCTGCATGACTTATAACAAGGCTATGAAATCAAAGTTCTGTAGTCATACATAGAATTCCAGTGATTCTTGAAATTTTCCATTATGCTGGAAAAAGTGAAACATGGTTTCTCCATTTTGGTCATGTTTTCTTTCATCCGAGACATTTACTTTCAATATTCTAATCTTTCTTTTCTATCTCAGGATGCAACCAACTGTACAGTATAAATACTTCTTTATACAACCCTCTGCATTGCTATAATTCCAGATGGCAATAAGTTAGACATTTTAAATGTGCTGATGTAAGATCTGGTAAATGAAGATAACTGAAGTTCTGGTGTATTGCTGTATTTGTTCAAATTCTTAGCATTATCTTAAATGTTATCAGAGGAGGAACATATTCAACAAAAAACCATAGTTATATGTAGTGTGTATGTATACACACCCCTTGTGATATTTTAAGATCACCCAAAAAATGTCAATGATTACAAATAGATTATTAGCGAAGTAGGGTATAAAATCAAAATTTTGTCCCTATCAGCATTGGTCAGTCAATTCTTCTAAAGGAGAATACAGATATATAGGCAGATATAGTTGACACCTCAACAACATGGGTTTGAACTGGAAGGGTCTACTTAAAAGACTGAAGGCAGGAGGAGAAGGGGACGACAGAGGATGAGATGGTTGACTCAATGGACATGAGTTTGAGCAAGCTCCAGGAGCTGGTGATGGACAGGGAAGCTTGGCATGCTGCAGTCTATGGGGTCGCAAAAAGCTGGATATGATGGAGTGACTGAACTGAACTTAAAATACACACTACAGAAATACATAATATGCAACTGGTTGAATCTGAGGATGTGGATCAGCAGATATAGAAGACCAACTATAAAGTTAAACTCAGATTTTTGAGTGTACAGGGTGGGCTCCCTAATCCCTGCATTATTCAATGATCAATTATATATTTCCTTTTCTCTCTACATATATTGAGAGACCGAGAGATACATATATACATACACATATGCATGTACACCACCCTGTATGTAAAACATGCCCCCCCACACATATATATTCAGTTAGTGAATAAGGAATAAATAATAGAATTTCAAGTGATATTCAAACACTAGTCACTAATACCTAATGTCTTTTACATTAGGAAAAGCAAAATAACGTTTGAAAAACATGGTATAATCCCCACATACTTCTGAATCCTTGTGAAGTCCCACTACTATTGCAATTGCTTACCAGTTCATCAGAGGTCAAATGCATCAAACGTTCAGCTATTGCAGCACACTGAGCTGAGTCTCTTATAAATTCCCCTTGTTTATCACCAACCACTAGCTCTGGCCATGTCATGCCTTCACTCTTCTTGATCAAGGAAATCTCCAAGCTAGATGTGTAAAATGAGGAAAGTTTTGTTACATTAAGCAGCTACACAAACTATACAACCAATATCAAACAGAAGAATCTTCCACAGAAATTACCCTTCCAGTGTCCCGAGAATGTTTTACCAAAAATCAAGTTCATTTTAGTTTTGCATATGATGGAACACCTATCATCCAGGAGTAAATAAGGTAGACTTAACAAATATGGAAGTACCGCTGGACTGATGGGAGAGTCAAATCACCCTCAGAAAAACTTTTGCAGTTCAGGTGTGCTGACTGTTACCAATCTTAAGTAGTGGAAATATAAGCAGATGTATCTATGAGTTATTTCACTGGGGAATGGAGATGGAGTGATGGGCACATAAAGTTAAGTGGAAAGGGCCTAAAACTAAAGGCATCTCTCTGTGTGTGGAGCCAACAATTACCTTCACTATCACCAAACTAGTAGTCATGATATGATTACTAAAGATCAGGCAGCTTAAATCAATAAAAAAGAACCCATAAGAGAACTCTAAGATTAAGGACTAATACAGCGGGAAAGGGAGAGAGGTATGAGTCAGGGCAGACTGTGGACATGGGACAGGGAATTGCCCATGTGCCTCCTGACTAGGAAAGGGAACCCAGGTAAGCTGGCTGCTGTGGTAATACAGAGAAAAGTGGGTGGTGGCACCTGTTCCACAGCAAAGCAACCTTTTCCACGTGCCATCTCTGGTACATATGGGTCATACTAACCCATGCCCTGCAACTCAATTTGCAAGGAAACAATTGTCTGAACACAATAACAACTATTATCATAATTATCAAATAGAACATACTAACATCAGTTATTTTCAAGGCTATTATCATCACCTTATGAATTAACTACAGCACTTTAAAATTTTCTAAAACTACTTTTAAAGAGACTATACAATATATCTTCCTGACATAATGAGTTTCTATCATTAGCATTAAAAATTACCACCACAATTAATAATGCCCAGATAGTTATATTTTCTAAGGAGAAAGCTCATCTCAAAAATGAGGATGATTAATGATGATAATAAAAACAATGACAGCAGCTTATACTTACCTAATGCTTACCACATGCTAGGTGCTATTTTAAGCATTTTACATATTTTAACTCATTTATGGCTCACCACAAAGAAAGTAAATACTATTAGCATCTCCACTTTACAGATAACAAAAAAAGGCACTGAGAAGTTAAGTAACTTGCCAAGGTCACAAGCTAGTAAAGCAGTCTGGCTCCAAGTCCATGTTCTTCACTATTGCACTATTCTGCCTCTCTGAAAAAATATATGTAAATAACTATTAAAGAACTTGTACCTAGTGACCAGAATGTATAAATACTGTTCTTAGTCAGTTGCTACCTAAAGAAGTTAACAAGTTCATACAGTCTTGGTTTATAAAGAATTTATGAACCATCAGTAAATTGGCATATTCAGTCAGTTACTCTTTTAGCATAAATGCATTTCTACATTTTAAAACTAGAATCATACCCTACCATCCAAGCAAATAGGAATACATAGCTCCATACATAATACAGGTTAGTTAACAAATCCTTTCAAAGTCAGAACATTAACTATTAAAAATGAGATGAATAATATAAAAATATCATGTGTTTTAAACCAATGATACCACACACATCATTGTAATTACCTTTTGTAACATTAAATAGTAATTAAGCACCTCAAATTTCATGGAAAAACAATACTGGTCTATGTTCATGTGTTAAATGTTGAATCTATTTTTGCATATAGTCCAGCTCTTCTCCTAAATCTTGGCTGAGTTACTGCTTGATGACTTATATTTAACAGTATGTTCCAGCTGGTTTGCCAATTTAAAAATGCTATCCTCAAATTGCACACACTAGTAAGATATATTTAAATAGAATATATGGAAATATAAAATATTTTTAAAAGAACCTTTTGGATATAGAGTTTTTTAAACATATATAAAAAATATAACCAAGTCACCAAATTTCTCCATTAATAAAATGATTTCAAGATATCTGTTCAATTTAAAGCCTAAAAAACTTTGTGAATTAGATATACAGTTCTTAGACTCTAGGCATTTAGATTCATATCAAGACTCACTTGATTTCACTGACTACACTAAAGCCTATGACTGTGTGGATCACAACAAACTGTGGAAAATTCTTAAAGAAATGTGAATACCAGACCACCTTACCTGTCTTCTGAGAAACCTGTTTGTGGGTCAAGAAGCAACAGTTAGAACCAGACATAGAATAACTGACTGGTTCAAAACTGGGAAAGGAGTAAGACAGGATGTACATTGTCACCTGTTTATTTAACTTAAATGCAGAGTACATGATGCGAAATGTCAGGCTGGATGAAGCACAAGCTGGAATCAAGACTGCCAAGAGAAATATCAATAACCTCAGATAGACAGATGACACCACCCTTATTGGCAGAAAGCGAAGAGAAACTAAAAAGCCTCTTGATGAAAGTGAAAGGGGAGTGAAAAAGCTGTGTTAAAACTCAACAATCAAAAAACTGAAATCATGGCATCTGATCCCATCATAGCAAATAGATGGGGAAACAACGGAAACAGTGACAGACTATTTTCTTGGGCTCCAAAATCACTGCAGATGGTGACTGCAGCCATGAAATTAAAAGATGCTTGCTCCTTGGAAGAAAAGCTATGACAAACCCAGACAGTGTATTAAAAAGTGGAGATGTGACTTTGCCGACAAAGGTCCATCTAGTCAAAGCTATGGTTTTTCCAGTAGTCATGTACGAATGCGAGAGTTGAACCATAAAGAAGGCTGAGCACCAAAGAACTGATACTCTCAAACTGTGGTGTTAGAGAAGACTCTTGAGAGTCCCTTGGACTGCAAGGATATCAAACCAGGCAATTCTAAAGGAACTCAACCCTGAATATTCCTTGAAAGGACTGATGCTGAAGCTCCAATACTTTGGCCACCTGAAGCGAAGAGTTGACTCCTTAAGAAAGACCCTGATGCTGGGAAAGACAGAAGGCAGGAGGATGACAGAGGATGAGATGGTTGGATGGCATCACCGATTCAATGGACATAAGTATGAGCAAACTCTGGGAGATGGCCAAGGACAGGGAAGCCTGGTATGCTGGAGTCCATGGGGTTGCAAAGAGGTGAATAAGACTGAGCGACTGAACAATGAACAAGAAAGCAAAGGAATACATCATCTAGTTAGCAAATTAAAAGTTAGTAGAAACAAATTATTTCCATTAAAAAGTTTAAATTGTGAAAATTCAAATAAATAGCTGTTTTCAACCATTTATTATAATTATTACTCTCTTATTGTATCCAGAGCTGGTAATGAAAAGCATGACAATATAATGCAAACAATAACTAAGCTAGTATCTTTCACCTTAACTACTACTGTGCTCTTTGACACAGTAATTCCATTTTTAATCTATCCTAAGAAAAATAATCAGCAGTATTGATGAGCCTATCGTAGTATTCCCCCTTGATGTAACCACTGCAGAAAGGATAAAAAGAAGAAAAAAGTAAAATAATAAAAGGTAAAATTTCAAATATAAATAAAACTAAAAAAAATACCTATTATTTTCTTTAATTATCCATGTACTGCTTTCATGATCAATAGATGAAAAGAGATTGCCTTCCAAAAATCTCTGACCCTTCAGTACAATGTTGACAGAATCAGGCAAAAACTGTACTTGAATGTCTTCCTTAGTACAGTCTTCTGGAAGCTGTATTGTTACTGTCAAATCATCTTCAGTCTGTTGCCAGTAATACAGAGGTTCTTTGGGAAAGAAAAATGTATTATGTAATAAAAAAAAAAAAAAAACAGAGACTACAACATAACATACAAAATCAGAAACCAGAACATACAGAACACCTATCTAGCATCTTTTCTAGTGATCTTCTCACAAAAAAGTAATTATGAACAAATATGCAGAGATCTCCTTGGGGAATTTTCAAAGTGTTGCAGCAATCACACTTGACATTTCCCTGTTCCAGTCTTACCTAATGCCCTAGAAGATACACACTCATAAAATACAAATCATAGCAACTCTTTATTCCCTACCTCCCAGTATCCCTGCTTCTCCCTCTTCTCTTACACACACAGACAGACACAGGATTCCAAGCATGCGTGCATGCATGCACACACACATATACAGGATTCCAAGTTAAAAGAATACCAAATATGTCACAAACCCTGCCTGAAACTTTCATCACAACCTTGATTTGCCACTGTTGGGGCAATTTAGTAACTGTGATACAGGAGACTACGACTATTTGGTGGGACAGACATCTGCACAAAAATAAAAGATATATTTCCCTTATAAAACTATTGGCTATTTTACCCCACAACATGAAAGCAATTTCATAACAAATTCAAGGGCTGTCAGTATATTTAGTCTAAGTTCCCAGTAAAAAAAATCCTCTTTTCAACTCCTTCACTATCCCCTCTGCTTGGCTCCTAAAAAGCTATCTACCTAAGAAACACTTTTAGGCCCATAATACTATAACCATGAAGTAAGAAAGCAGGGCTTAAATGTACAATGGACAAATATTTGCTTAATAGCATCCATAAACATTAATCTGTCCACTCACTCATCAGAAAGAAATATAACATTGGTGTTGTTTAGTCACTAAGTCATGTCTGACTCCTTTGTGAGCCACCAGGCTCCTCTGTCCATGGGATTTCCCAGGCAAGAATACTGGAGTGGGTTGCCATTTCCTTCTCCAGGGGATCTTCCTGAACCAGAGATTGAATCTGTGTCTCCTGCACTGACAGATAGGTTCTTTACCACTGAGTCACCTGGGAAGCCCAGGTAATAGGTAATATCAGTCTAACTGAAGTTTACAGAAAATGAAACCAGCATATATACTCAGAAGAGAGCTTAAAAGAAAGCATGCTAATTAACAAACTATCCATAATTTTTGTTACAACCATTTTCCTTTCTTATTGTGAAAGTCTGATGATATTAAAATAAATACAGAAGAAATTTCCCAAGAGCAAATGGGTACAAGAAGTTAAGTTAGGGCCATTTATTAGAAGGAAAACAGAAAAACTGAAGGGTTTACACTAAATGGAAGTGGTTTACACTAAAAGAGTAGAACAAATTCAGGAGGAATTCAAACATAACGTGAGATGTCAACTAGTGGCTAGTGATTTAAAAACATGATGTGTTCCAACTAGGCTGCAAATCTGTCTTGGAAGCACATGGGCCTTGCTACTAGGCAGACTGGTTCCAAGGATGAAGGCAGTCCATCATTCTTCCTCAACCACTCACCAAAGGAGTTCTAAAGGGCTTGTGGTCTAGTAATACAAATAGCTGCTCTGGCTAAGCTCCAGGAGAGTTTTAACATTATAACTAAGACACAACAGTAGTTTACTCAGAAAGGGATCTTGTGGAAAAAATCACTTGTGAGAAAACTAAGCTATTAAGAGGTGAAGTAAAAGGCCACCATGCACACTCTTATATTCAGGTGTTCATATTTATAAACCTGGAGGAAATATTTTTCATATATTTACTATAAAAGTATTTTCAAGTTTTTTCAACAAATTTTTTAAAAGCTATGTGAAAATGAAAGTTGCTCAGTCATTTCTGATTCTTTGCAAACCCATGGCCTATATGGTCCACGGAATTCTCCAGGCCAGAATATTGGAGTGGGTAGCCTTTCTCTTCTCCAGGGGTTCTTCACAACCCAGGAATCAAACCCAGGTCTCCCGCATTGCAGGCGGATTCTTTACCAACTGAGCTATCAGGGAAACCCTCAAGAGCTATGTAAGTACATAAAAATACTGAAACCCATTTTTATTTTAAATAATTAAGTTGTTAAAGTAATAAAAAGGGTAGCTTCAAAGAGTAATACATATGATTGTTAAATACTGTGCAAATCTGTTAAGTAAAATATACTATTCTCTAAATATCAGAAATATGAACAGCAATGATTCTAGAGAAATGGTCTCCTGAATATTTTTTTAGAAGAATATGAATTCTTTGCATACAAATATAAACTTCTGAAAGACCTTTTTATTCTTTTCATTCTAAAACATTACCTTCATTCATTCATTCAAGACTGAGAAAACGTTAAGTGATTCTACCCCCTAGGAACTTTCTTTCAGTTTAGTATGAAAGGGAAGAACATGTAATTAGCATACCTATATGAAGAGATGTATACAGAAAAGGAGTACCTCAAGGCTGTATATTATTACCCTGCTTATTTAACTTCTATGCAGAGTACATCATGAGAAACACTGAGCTGGAAGAAGCACAAGCTGGAATCAAGATTGCCGGGAGAAATATCAATAACCTCAGATATGCAGATGACACCACCCTTATGGCAGAAAGTGAAGAGGAACTCAAAAGCCTCTTGATGAAAGTGAAAGAGGAGAGTGAAAAAGTTGGCTTAAAGCTCAACGTTCAGAAAACGAAGATCATGGCATCTGGTCCCATCACTTCATGGCAAATAGATGGGAAAACAGTGGAAACAATGTCAGACTACTTTTTGGGGCTCCAGAATCACTGCAGATGGTGATTGCAGCCATGAAATTAAAAGATGCTTACTCCTTGGAAGGAAAGTTATGACCAACCTGGACAGCATATTAAAAAGCAGAGACATTACTTTGCCAACAAAGGTCCGTCTAGTTAAGGCTATGGTTTTTCCAGCGATCATGTATGGATGTGAGAGTTGGACTGTGAAGAAAGCTGAGCGCCAAAGAATTGATGCTTTTGAACTGTGGTGTTGGAGAAGACTCTTGAGACTGGAGAGTCTCCCTTGAACTGCAAGGAGATCCAACCAGTCCATCCTAAAAGAGATTAGTCCTGGGTATTCATTGGAAGGACTGATGCTGAAGCTGAAACTCCAATACTTTGGCCACTTCATGCCAAGAGTTGACTCACTGGAAAAGACTCTGATGCTGGGAGGGATTGGGGGCAGGAAGAGAAGGGGACGACAGAGGATGAGATGGCTGGATGGTATCACCGACTCGATGGACATGAGTTTGGGTAAACTCCGGGAGTTGGTGATGGACAGGGAGGCCTGGCGTGCTGCAATTCATGTGGTGACAAAGATTCGGACACAACTGAGCAACTGAACTGAACTGAACTGATACCTATAACACTCTTCCTACCTATCTGTAGAGGCTTCCCTGATAGCTCAGTTGATAAAGAATCTGCCTGCAATGCAGGAGACCCCGGTTTGATCCCTGGGTTGGGAAGATCCCCTGGAGAAGGGAAAGGCTACCCACTCCAGTACTGTGGCCTGGAAAATTCTGTGGACTGTATAGTCCACGGGGTCGTAAAGAGTCTAACATGACTAAGCAACTTTCACTTTCATATGAAGAGAGGTTAGCTTATTTTTTTTAATTATTATCTATGATACTAATATGCTGGACTTTCAAATATCAACAACAAATAGACATCAGTATTTGTTTATTCATTAAGTATTTGTTAAATATCTAATCAGGTAAAATAATACATAGATTTTAAAAAACATTTTTTGTAATTAGGAAAAGTATTAAATTTAACCAGTTCACACTACCTAGGCGGTATATTTTATGAAAGGCTATTCTGGGAAATATAAAGGAAAGCAAAGAAAAATTCAGTGCCAATCTTGACCTGGTAAAACTTAGGAGGACAAGTCAGATCTATTTTACACAGGAGCTCTATGATTCAAAGTAAAATCACCTTTGATTTCCTCGGACATGTTTTCATCCTTACTTTCTTCAAGACCCTGACCAGCTTGAACAAATGTAAAGGGCTTGTAGGAGATAATCATCAGACCATTCCCATCAGGTTCAATAGCAGCATAATGTGGCACGGACTTCCCACGGAGAGTATTACGCTTAGCCACTTCATATTTTTTATTATCTGTGAGAAAATAAAGCATTTTAGAACAAGAAAATTACAACCAAAAAACTATAATAAAAATATCTGAAAATATTCAAGTATAATTCTAATTTAAATATTTTAAATGTACTATTAAAAAGCAGACTATTAGGTACCTTTTTATAAAAGTATAAAAAAATTTACAACCTAATATTCTTTAAATAAAATCTCTTTAAAAAAAATGGGTCTGATGAAATTTGTTCTAGGTTGTGATGCCTAATGTGGTAGCCACTGGCCATGGTAGCTGTTTAATTAAGTAAAATTGGACATTCATTTCTCCAGCCACACTTTAAGTGTTCAAAAGCCACACATACGTAGCTGCTATCACACTGAGTGGCTCACATATAAACACGTTCATTTTGGAAAAATTTCTATTGGACAGCAGGGCTCTAAATTGTAAAAGTGATTTACTTACCTGAATATCAACCTCTGAAAAATCTACCCATTCCTTGACTATAGCCTGTCTACTTTCTCAGCCAGTATATGATAGGTGTCTTCTGACAAGGGCCACAAATTGATGGTAATGGAAAAAGTGTGGTGTGGACTATTTTCTGCCCATTAGCAGGTTTTCTTAAAATGAAATAACTTTTATGGTAGAAATAATTTTTTATACACATTCACATATAGATCTATTTGCCATAAAATATAAACAACTGTACTTTGAATTTTAAAGATAGGAACAATTAACTGTGTTCTGAAATTTTCTGGTAAACTAATTGAATTTATTCTATGAAAATAAGGGTTTTTTCTTTTCTATTTTTTTTTTTTTGCTTTAAAAGTATTCAAACATTTGAATCCATACCTTTATTTAACATTGTTACTTTTGATAAAAAAGTTTTTTTACAGTGGGTAGTAGTTATTAGCTTCACACTCAGTAGTCAAAAAATCATAACTCAACATCATGAGTTATGCATAATAATACATATATGGTTGTTGTTCAGTGGCCCAGTAGTGTCCAACTCTTTGTGACCCCACGAACTGCAGCATGCCAGGCCTCCCTATCCCTCACCATCTCCCTAAGTTTGCCCAAATTTATCTATATAGCATCAGTGATGTCATCCAGCCATCTCATCCTCTGATGACCTCTTCTCCTTCTGCCTCAATCCTTCCCATAATAATACATATACATACATAGTAATACAACCCATTCTAAAATATGTCCTTTTTCTCTCTAAATCCTCACCTATAATCACACATTCATGTCATATATATTTAAGAATAGACTTTTCATTTCGTGAAGTAAAAACAACTATTTTTCTTCCATAGGTACATGCAAGGCAGAGTCCTGCCTGGCTCCAAAGACCCAACCTTAGACACTCTGTATTTTATATGATGGTTTTTCCCAACATGTGGGATAGAAAACAGTAGGTCTCAAGTGAATTCCATGGCTAAATGGGTTGGGAAGGGCTGGATCAAAATTACATTTTCTTTTTTCACTCAAGATTTTTAGAAACTTGACTATCCTTAATGTGAAATGTGGCTATTGTATGCCTACATTTTCAAACTTACTTGACCACAAAATATAATTTATCAAATATTCCACTCAACAGTCTAGAAATACAACACTGCTCTGTTATATTCATTAGAAAATAAAAAGTAACACAATTATATTAGCAATTCAGGGAATAAAGAACTGAAATGTCCAGAAAAGAAAGCTCAAGTCAACAACAGAAAGAATGTTTCTACAATTACAATAATTAAAACTGGCTGGAGAGAAAAAAAAAGAAAGGTGAGTCTAAATATAACTGTCCAGCTGAATGAAGGGAACAAAGATGAAGAGAACGGAAGCCATGGAGCTGCAGCAGAGCGCCACTGTGGACTGAGCTAAAGCTGTCATGGAACCAAGAGTCTTAGAGAAGGAAAAACACCCATGGTGATTTCTCCTATGTTATGTACCTTAATTTAAAAAACAAAGCTTTTATTTATCTAAAGCAGGGATCTGCAAACTATGACCTGTGAGCTGAAAAATAAATTTTACATTTTTAAATAGTTCAAAAAAAATCAAAAGAATATTTAAATACATGTCAAATTATATAAAATTCAAAAGTCAGTGTTAATAAATAAACAGCTATACTCATTCATTTACGCCTTTGTAAATGGAATACAGCTGGAATACAGCTATACTCATTCATTTATGCCTTCACCTACAGCCGCTTTTGCAGCACAAGATCCTAGTTGAAGAACTGTGATAGGTCATATGGTTACCATCTAGCCCTTACAAAGTTTCCAATATCTAATCAAATGATTTAAGTTACTGTGTTCCTCTAGAGATAAAACCACAACACCGGAAGAAGAATAAATTACACTAAATATTTCAAAGAACAAATCTTGTGCTTAATGTTACATATTAACATATATTTTGTATGTATTAAAAACATATACTTTAAATTCTTCCAAAATATGTAGTAGTGTCTTCTTTTACACAAAAGGTATATTCATTCAACTGTGGAAGCACATAATTATTTTTTTTTATAATCCATACCTAAAGAGAAACTACCTATAAATATTCATTCCATTGGGTAGCAGGTACTAGAATCACAACACAATGCTTAAGAAAAAGCAAACAGCATTTACAGAAACAGCTTTGCATTTCAAAACCTCCTGAATTATGGCAACCACCGCAGAGAGATCAGAATTTTGTTGTTTTACCTTCATATTTCTTACTGATAGTGACCCACTCCAAGGAAACATAGAAACCACTTCCTTTCATAGACAATTCCTCTTTCTCTATTCGAAGGAGGAGAGTAGCTATTGAATGTTCTTCAGCTTTCAGCAATGAGATGCTGTGAATTATGATAAAAGGATTCCCAAGCTCTTCATTAAATACAATCTACAAAAAAGAAAAAAAGATGGCATTCAGAAAAACGTATTACATGAAATCATAGAGCACAGAGAAAATACACAGAATTCTGACAATCCAACAAGTAATTTGGATACTGTTTACTGCAAGGACACAAGAACAAAAAAGCCCTGAAATAAAGCTTACAAGTTTAAAATACTGCTTAAAGAAATAACTTTTAGAAAACATCTATTTGTTTAACAGAGAAAACTGATCAGTACACACAGAAAACAAAAGGGCCTCCAAATGGCATCTAAAGAGAAAGGGAATTAAAAGCAATCCTGTAGAAAGTTGCCAAGTGAAAAAGAGTGCTCCGTACAGAGGAAATGAGGTCAATATTCCCTTACTTCATCTCTTCCCATGTCTCATATCTAATTTATTAGATATCGTATCTAAATTATTGAGATATATTAATATATTGTATAATATTATATTCATCCATTTATAATATAGTCATTTATATTATATTATATATAAAATAATATATATTAATATAATAATCATATCTCTAATTTATTTCTGCCTTCTTCTTCCTAGTTTCTGAATACTGTTTGTATATGTGTGTGTATCTTTCTTTTCTATAGTTTTTTGTTTGCTTTGTTTTGTTTGTTTTCTGGAAATTTACAAACGTAAGAGTCAAAGGAACTGGAGAACAAATCATGAAAACTTTCTTACTGTTCAAAAACAAAAGATCTCATTTCATCTAAAAAGATAATTCCACTAACTGTTAAATATTGAAATTTCTTCTAAAAAAAAAAGGCAAATCAAAGCATCATGGAAAGATGTACAAAATCTTATCAAATTCTTCTTACAACACATAATCTAAAAGACTACTGTATCTTTGTTAAATATCGAACAGGAAAGGTTTTCAGACTGATTTCTAAACGAGTTTTTCAAATAAATGGAAAAATAAATAGTTTGAATACAAATCTAACTGAAACACAAGAATTAGCTCTTTTTTTCTTTTTAAACCTATATCTGGAATCCCCTCCTGTGGGCTGCTACCTGAAAGCCTTATTAAAAAAAGGGTGCCTTACCCCAGTGCTCACAGCAGCAGTACTTAAAAGAGCAAAGACATGGAAGTAATCTAAATGTCTATGGACAGATGAATGAATACAGATGTGGTATACATACAAAGGAATACTATTCGGCCGTAAAAAAAGAATAAATAATGCCATCTGCAGCAACACGGACAGACCTAGAGATTATCCAACTTCAGTGAAATAAGTCAGACAGAGAAAGACAAATATCACACAATATCACTTATATGTGAAATCTAAAATATGATACAAATTAACTTATTGACAAAACAGGAAAAAACTCAGAAAACAATAGACACATTTTTGGTTAAGTGGGTTTTGCTTTTGTTTGGGGACAAGAAGAAATAAAAGGGTAGGAAGAAAAAAAGGTAAGTTTTGCCAAATACAAGTAGCCAGATTACTGTTTCCTCCCCCTCTTTCTCTCTCATGTGAGGGAGACCAGAGGAGACCATGTCAGGACTTTCAAAAATTCTTAGGTTGACGTTTCCAGTCCCCTGAAACAAGCCTAGAAAATCAACTGTGAAACTGTTGATATATAGCACTCCCATCATGTTAGAGGCCAAACATCCCCTGCCTTCTTTCATTTCTCTTTCTACATTTCAGTCATCACCACCACGCTTGCTGGGCCCCTTATGCCCTACCATGCCCCCATCACTTCCACCTTTAGCCTCCTCTCTTACACCAATTCCCTCAAAATCCCAAAACTCAGTTATTTCTCTCAAAGTGACCACTATCCCACAGTATCCCTTGCACTTCAATTAATGCCCTGGTCCCGTAATTTCCCCACTGTCCCCACACCCCGAGAGAGGACTGACTTCATTATGGCAGTATATATACTAAAGAGGATATGGAGTAAATTTAAATTTTTAATTTATTTAAAAAATCTTACTGAAGGACTTATATGGGCCAAGGAGATATACATAGCAAAAACCAAATGAATTATAAACCCATATGAATTTTCTTCTGATGGACTACGTGGTATTATTTTTAATCCGAAGGTGAAGAGGGTCATTGGGTTTCTTATACCAACAGAATCCCCATAGCTTGATAACAGATATATTCTCATTTATATCTCTCCTGTCCATCATTCTCCAAATTCTTTTCAACTGTTTCAGGTAGCTGGGTGCTATATACAACATATGCTCAGTAAAAAAAGAAAAGAAAAAATTATTGGAGGCAGGAACAGAATATGTCACAATGTCCAATTAATATTTAAAACTGTGACTGACTGCAAAGGTCTCCTATAAACAGGCTGTTGTTCTGGTATTTCATTATGTTTTTTGTTTAACTTTTCGAACACACTGCAATTAGGTAGAGCAGCATTTGGTTAACAATAAGAAAGGTAAACCACTAAGGCCTTGTTGTTTTTCTCAAATAATTAAAGCCCAGTGTTTACAGGCACCTGTTGGTCTGATAAAAATGTTTTATAAGATGTAAAATATTAAATTCTATCCCTTTAGCTACCTAGAACTTAGGCCACCTGCTGAAATTTAGAAGGCAGCAACATCACGTTGTACTTTATTACCACAACTCAGTGTCACTTTGTCTACTTTCAAAACCTGTGGCTCTGGAGAAACTAATTTCATATTTATTATTACTAAAATGCAAACCTGCCCCTCAGATTTAAGTCTGTGACATTGTTTAAAAAAAACTGAAATAAAAATGGCATCTTGGAGATTGGTAGATAATTACAGTTATAAATCAAATCCATTATGATTATACAGTGGAAGTGACAAATAGATTTAAGGGACTAGATCTGATAGACAGAGTGCCTGAAGAACTATGGACAGAGGTTCGTGACACTGTATGGGAGACAGGGATCAAGATCATCCCCAAGAAAAAGAAATGCAAAAAAGAAAATGGTTGTCTGGGGAGGCCTTACAAATAGCTGAGAAAAGAAGAGAAGCTAAAGGCAAAGGAGAAAAGGAAAGATATAACCATTTGAATGCAGAGTTCCAAAGAATAGCAAGGAGAGATAAGAAAGCCTTCCTCAGTGATCAGTGCAAAAAAATAGAGGAAAACAATAGAATGGGAAAGACTAGAGATCTCTTCAAGAAAATTAGCGATACCAAGGGAACATTTCATGCAAAGATGGGCTTGATAAAGGACAGAAATGGTATGGACCTAACAGAAGCAGAAGATATTAAGAAGAGATGGCAAGAATACACAGAAGAAGTATACAAAAACGATCTTCACGACCCAGATAACCACGATGGTGTGATCACTCACCAGGAGCCAGACATCCTGGAATGTGAAGTCAAGTGGGCCTTAGGAAGCATCACTACGAACAAAGCTAGTGGAGGTGATGGAATTCCAGTTGAGCTATTTGAAATACTAAAAGATGATGCTGTGAAAGTGCTGCACTCAATATGCCAGCAAATTTGGAAAACTGAGCAGTGGCCACACGACTGGAAAAGGTCAGTTTTCATTCCAATCCCAAAGAAAGGCAATGCCAAACAATGCTCAAACTACTACACAATTGCACTCATCTAACACGCTAGTAAAGTAATGCTCAAAATTCTCCAAGCCAGGCTTCAGCAATATGTGAACCGTGAACTGTCAGATATTCAAGCTGGTTTTAGAAAAGGCAGAGGAACCAGAGATCAAATTGCCAACATCTGTTGGACCATCGAAAAAGCAAGATAATACCAGAAAAACATCTACTTCTGGTTTATTGACTATGCCAAAGCCTTTGACTGTGTGGATCACAACAAACTGTGGAAAATTCAAGAGACGGGAATACCAGACCACATGACCTGCCTCCTGAGAAAGCTGTATGCAGGTCAAAAAGCAACAGTTAGAACTGGACATGGAACAACAGACTGGTTCCAAATCAGGAAAGCAGTACGTCAAGGCTGTATATTGTCAGCCTGCTTATTTCACTTTTATGCATTATACATCACGAGAAATGCCAGGCTGGATGAAGCAGAAGCTGGAATCAAAATTGCCGGGAGAAATATCAATAACCACACATATGCAGATGACACCACCCTTATGGCAGAAAGTCAAGAAGAACTAAAGAGCCTCTTGATGAAAGTGAAAGGGGAGAGTGAAAAAGTTGGCGTAAAACTCAACATTGAGAAAACTAAGATCATGGCAACCGGTCCCATCACTTCATGGCAAAAAGACGGAGAAACAATGGAAACAGTGAGAGACTTTACTTTTGGGGGCTTCAAAATCACTGCAGATGGTGACTGCAGCCATGAAATTAAAAGACGCTTGTTCCTTGGAAGAAAAGCTATGGCCAACCTAGACATCATAGTAAAAAGCAGAGACATTACTTTGCCAACAAAGGTCCGTCTGGTCAAAGCTATGGTTTTTCCAGTAGTCACGTATGGATGTGAGAGTTGGACTATAAAGAAAGCTGAGTGCCAAAGAATCGATGCTTTTGAACTGTGATGTTGGAGAAGACTCCTGAGAGTCCCTTGGACTGCAAGGAGATCCAAGCAGTACATCCTAAAGGAAATCAGTCCCGAATATTCACTGGAAGGACTGATGCTGAAGCTAAAACTCCAATACTCTGGCCACCTGACACAAAGCACCGACTCCCTGAAAAGACCCTGATGCTGGGAAAGACTGAAGGCAGGAGGAGATGGGCACGACAGAGGATGAGATGGCTGGATGGCATCACTGACTCTTTGGACATGAGTTTGAGTAAGCTCCGGAGAGAGCTTTGGTAATGGACAGAGAAGCCTGGCGTGCTGCAGTCCATGGGGTCGCAGTCAGACACGACTGAGAGACTGAACTGATGCTATGGTGTATTTTTCTAAATAGGGAATATTCTGGTTAAGTTACTATTTGACTAGTTTAAACATATCAGACAGCCAAGTGGTGCAGTAGAAGCATGCTAGGCTCATAAATATATTTGAGAATAAAACATGAGGAAAGGAGAAAAGACATGACAATGTAATTCTCTGGCCAACTCTTTACAAAAAAGAAGGTAGCAAGGTCAATGCTTAAGGTACTGCTTTACACTTGAAAAGAACTCAATTGGTATTTGCTGAAAAACAAATGCAATTCTTGACAACTGCACTCACCCCAGATCAAAACAAGAATAGCTAATATATCAGTTTCATAAAAGGTAAACATTTTATTTAAAAGATATCCGAAACACTATATATTATAAAAATCAAGAGGTCACATGTAAACCATCCCTAAAAAGGTGTTATTTCAAAATCATTAAGATCTAATTTGCATATACTTTCCAGACTCAGCATTAAGTCTCAAGAAAAAAAAAAACTCACCTCCCATTTTTCAGAAACACTATTTCCACGTTCACCTGTTCCAATGAGATACAGTCTTCCAGTCCCATCTGACAAGGTAACCCAGGTAGAAGACGTGAAATGGATGGATGCACAAAGGCGATTGTCACATGCTGTCAAATCTGTAGGAAGTCGAAACACCTCTCGTGGTTTTCCTAAGGCAGTATCCTAAACAGAAGCCGAACATTATGAATGAATCCCTCCCTCTCCTTGACACAAACACACACAGAATAAAAACATCAGCAGTGCACTGGTTACTCTCCTCTTCCCCAAGTCCCCTGCTTGAGTATAAGCTATCCCACTGGCTGACACAGAAGTGACGGTAAGTGACTTCTTAGGTTAGGTCACACAAGACTGTGCATCTTGTATCTTGCTCTTTCTCTTCAACTGCACGTGACAGACCCATGTGAGGAGGCACTCAGGGCTCCTGACAACCACCAGCAGCCTGTGAGTGAAGTTCGGAAGTGTACCCTTCAGCTCTAGTCAGGCTTTCGGACCACTGCAGTTGTGGCTGACATCTTGGCTACATTCTCTTGAGAAATCTTGAGAGGGAACTACCTAGCTAAGCCATTCTGATTTCTCACTGAAACTGTGAGATGACAAATGTTGACTGTTTCAAGTTACTAAGTTCTGAAGTACTTTATTACACAGCAATTGATAACTAATGCAATGCAGTAATCTAGTCTTCATTCTTAAGTTTAAAATTAACGATCAGTATTTTTAACCAATTGGAAAACCACATCATGCTCTAAATTCCTACACAGACATCTCTGTGGTATGAAAATGCTATGTTATGCTATTAACAACTTGCATTTTTGTTAACATATTTTTTTTGTATATACATATATCCTTATAAATATAGTGTCTCATGCTTCATGCTCAGTCGTGTCCGACTCTCTGTGACCCCACGGGATTGTGGCCCTCCAGGCTCCTCTCTCCATGGGATTTTCTCAGGCAAGAATACTGGAGTAGCTTGCTATTTCCTCCTCCAAGTGATCTTCCCGACCCAGAGATCCAATCTGTGTCTCTTGCATATTTCCTGCATTGGCAGGTGGATTCTTTACTACTGAACCATCTGGAAGCCCGTAATATAAAGTAGTAAGATGGATTACATTATTAAAATGTTTTACAAGAAAATATATAAAAAAGGGCTACAACTCAGAAAATAAACTTCCCCTCATACACCAAACTGTATTCAATTCAATTTTTATTGTTGTTTTAGTTTTTAGTTAACAGGTTTACCTGCAGTACAGAAATAATCCTTGATTGATATATTTCAGGGCTTGTCTGGTGGCTCAGTCGGTAAAGAATCTGCCTGCAATGTGGGAGACCTGTATTCAATCCCTGGGTTGGGAAGATCCCCTGGACAAAGGAAAGGCTACCCACTCCAGTATTCCAGCCTGGAGAATTCCATGGACTGTATAGTCCATAGGATCACAAAAAGTTGGACATGACTGAGCGACTTTCACTTTTCATGTATTTCATTCCCTGCTCCTAGAACTGCATAGATTAATATATATATACGTACACTAAACGCGGCAGCGGCTGCGACCGGAGCACTAAGCGCAGCCAAGAGGAGCTACCCCACGTCTGAGGTCAGGGGCAGAAGCCGGGAGGACCCCAAACCCGAAGGGTGGCAGCCAAGAGGAGTGACCCCACATCCGAGGTCGGGGCAGCGGCCGAGAGTGCCAGGCTGCAACGGCGCAAGAATGGCCAAGAAGAGCTACCCAAGTCCGAGGTCGGGGGCAGCGGCCGAGAGAAGCTACCCCGCGTCCGAGGTCAGGGGCGGCGGCTGAGAGGAGATACCCCACAAATGAGATCAGGGGCGGCGGCCGGAAGGAGCTGCCCCACGCCCCAGCGCCCGAGGCCAGGGGTGGCGGCCCGGAGGACCAACCCCACGTCCAAGGAGCAGTGGTTGCGCGGGCGCAGGAGGGCCTAGAGAAGCTATCCCACGTTGAAGGTCACGAAGGACAGCAGTGAGGAGATACCCCTTGTCCAAGGTAAGGAGCAGTGGCTGCGCTTTGCTGGAGCAGCCATGAAGAGATATCCCACGCCCAAGGTAAGAGAAACCCAAGTAAGATGGTAGTGTTGCAACAGGGCATCAGAGGGCAGACACACTGAAACCATACTCACAGAAAACTAGTCAATCTAATCACACCAGGACCACAGCCTTGTCTAACTCAATGAAACTAAGCCATGCCCGTGGGGCAACCCAAGATGGGCAGCTCATGGTGGAGAGAACTGACAGAATGTGGTCCACTGGAGAAGGGAATGGCAAGCCACTTCAGTATTCTTGCCTTGAGAACCCCATGAACTGTATGAAAAGGCAAAATGATAGGATACTGAAAGAGGAACTCCCCAGGTCAGTACGTGCCCAATATGCTACTGGAGATCAGTGGAGAAATAACTCCAGAAAGAATGAAGGGATGGAGACAAAGCAAAAACAATACCCAGCTGTGGATGTGACTGGTGATAGAAGCAAGGTCCGATACTGTAAAGAGCAATATTGCATAAGAACCTGGAATGTCAGGTCCATGAATCAAGGCAAATTGGAAGTGGTCAATCAAGAGATGACAAGAGTGAATGTCAACATTCTAGGAATCAGTGAACTGAAATGGACTGGAATGGGTGAATTTAACTCAGATGACCATTATATCTACTACTGTGGGCAGGAATCCCTCAGAAGAAATGGAGTGGCCGTCATGGTCAACAAAAGTCTGAAATGCAGTACTTGGATGCAATCTCAAAAACGACAGAATGATCTCTGTTCGTTTCCAAGGCAAACCATTCAATATCACAGTAATCCAAGCCTATGCCCCAACCAGTAACACTGAAGAAGCTGAAGTTGAATGGTTCTATGAAGACCTACAAGACTTTTTAGAACACCCAAAAAAGATGTCCTTTTCATTATAGGGGACTGGAATGCAAAAGTAGATAGTCAAGAAACACCTGGAGTAACAAGCAAATTTGGCCTTGGAATACGGAATGAAGCAGGGCAAAGTCTAATAGAGTTTTGCCAAGAAAATGCACTGGTCATAGCAAACACCCTCTTCCAACAACACAAGAGAAGACTCTACACATGGACATCACCAGATGGTCAACACCGAAATCAGATTGATTGTATTCTTTGCAGCCAAAGATGGAGAAGCTCTATACAGTCAGCAAAAACAAGACCAGGAGCTGACTGTGGCTCAGATCATGAACTCCTTATTACCAAATCCAGACTTAAATAGAAGAAAGTAGGAAAAACCACTACACCATTCAGGTATGACCTACATCATATCCCTTATGATTATACAGTGGAAGTGAGAAATAGATTTAAGGGCCTAGATCTGATAGACAAAGTGCCTGATGAACTATGCAATGAGGTTCGTGACACTGTACAGGACACAGGGATCAAGAACATCCCCATGGAAAAGAAATGCAAAGAGCAAAATGGCTGTCTGGGGAGGGCTTACAAATAGCTGTAAAAAGAAGAGAAGCAAAAAGCAAAGGAGAAGAGGAAAGATAAAAGCATCTGAATGCACAGTTCCAAAGAATAGCAAGAAGAGATAAGAAAGCCTTCCTCAGTGAACAATGCAAAGAAATAAGAGGAAAACAAGAGAATGGGAAAGACTAGAGATCTCTTCAAGAAAATTAGCGATACCAAGGGGACATTTCATGCAAAGATGGGCTCAATAAAGGACAGAAATGGTATGGACATAACAGAAGCAGAAGATATTAAGAAGACATGGCAAGAATACACAGATCATCAGATCAGTCACTCAGTCGTGTCTGACTCTTTGCGACCCCATGAATCGCTGCATGCCAGGCCTCCCTGTCCATCACCAACTCCCAGAGTTCACTCAGACTCACGTCCATCGAGTCAGTGATGCCACCCAGCCATTTCATCCTCTGTCGTCCCCTTCTCCTCCTGCCCCCAATCCCTCCCAGCATCAGAGTCTTTTCCAATGAGTCAACTCTTCACATGAGGTGGCCAAAGACTGGAGTTTCAGCTTCAGCATCATTCCTTCCAAAGAAATCCCAGGGCTGATCTCCTTCAGAATGGACTGGTTGGATCTCCTTGCAGTCCAAGGGACTCTCAAGAGTCTTCTCCAACACCACAGTTCAAAAGCATCAATTCTTCGGTGCTCAGCCTTCTTCACAGTCCAACTCTCACATCCATACATGACCACTGGAAAAACCATAGCCTTGACTAGACGGACCTTTGTTGGCAAAGTACTGTCTCTGCTTTTGAATATGCTATCTAGGTTGGTCATAACTTTCCTTCCAAGGAGTAAGTGTCTTTTAATTTCATGGCTGCAGTCACCATCTGCAGTGATTTTGGAGCCCAGAAAAATAAAGTCTGACACTGTTTCCCCATCTATTTCCCATGAAGTAGTGGGACTGGATGCCATGATCTTCGTTTTCTGAATGTTGAGCTTTAAGCTCCCAAAAGCTCCCAAAAGAAAACTGCCTTTCTTTGGGATTGGAAAGAATACACAGAAGAACTGTACAAAAAAGATCTTCACAACTCAGATAAGCACGATGGTGTGATCACTGACCTAGAGCCAGACATCCTGGAATGTGAAGTCAAGTGGGCCTTAGGAAGCATCACTACGAACAAAGCTAGTGGAGGTGATGGAATTCCAGTTGAGCTATTTCAAATCCTGAAAGATGATGCTGTTAAAGTGCTGCACTTAATATGCCAGCAAATTTAGAAAACTCAGCAGTGGCCACACGACTGGAAAAGGTCAGTTTTCATTCCAATCCCAAAGAAAGGCAATGCCAAAGAATGTTCAAACTACTGCACAATTGCACTCATCTCACATGCTAGTAAAGTAATGCTCAAAATTCTCCAAGCCAGGCTTCAGCAATATGTGAACCACGAACTTCCTGATGTTCAAGCTGGTTTTAGAAAAGGAAGAGGAACCAGAGATCAAATTGCCAATATCCGCTGGATCATGGAAAAAGCAAGAGAGTTCCAGAAAAACATCTATTTCTGCTTTATTGACTATGCCAAAGCCTTTGAATGTGTGGATCACAATAAACTGTGGAAAATTCTGAAAGAGATGGGAATACCAGACCACCTGACCTGCCTCTTGAGAAATCTGTATGCAGGTCAGGAAGCAACAGTTAGAACAGGACATGGAACAACAGACTGGTTCCAAATAGGAAAAGGAGTACATCAAGGCTGTATATTGTCACCCTGCTTATTTAACTTATATGCAGAGTACATCTTAAGAAATGCTGGATTGGAAGAAACACAAGCTGGATTCAAGATTGCCGGGAGAAATATCAATAACCTCAGATATGCAGATGACACCACCCTTATGGCAGAAAGTGAAGAGGAACTCAAAAACCTCTTGATGAAAGTGAAAGTGGAGAGTGAAAAAGTTGGCTTAAAGCTCAACATTCAGAAAACGAAGATCATGGCATCTGGTCCCATCACTTTATGGGAAATAGATGGGGAAACAGTGGAAACAGTGTCAGACTTTATTTTTTTGGGCTCCAAAATCACTGCAGATGGTGACTGCAGCCATGAAATTAAAAGACGCTTACTCCTTGGAAGGAAAGTTATGACCAACCTAGATAGCATATTCAAAAGCAGAGACATTACTTTGCCAAAAAGGTCCGTCTAGTCAAGGCTATGGTTTTTCCAGTGGTCATGTATGGATGTGAGAGTTGGACTGTGAAGAAGGCTGAGTGCCGAAGAATTGATGCTTTTGAACTGTGGTGTTGGAGAAGACTCTTGAGAGTCCCTTGGACTGCAAGGAGATCCAACCAGTCCATTCTGAAGGAGATCAGCCCTGGGATTTCTTTGGAGGGAATGATGCTGAAGCTGAAACTCCAGTCTTTGGCCACCTCATGCGAAGAGTTGACTCATTGGAAAAGACTCTGATGCTGGGAGGGATTGGGGGCAGGAGGAGAAGGGGACGACAGTGGATGAGATGGCTGGATGGCATCACTGACTCGATGGACGTGAGTCTGAGTGAACCCTGGGAGTTGGTGATGGACAGGGAGGCCTGGCGTGCTGCGATTCATGGGGTCACAAAGAGTTGGACACGACTGAGCAACTGAACTGACACTAAAAAAGATTTAATTAATTAAACTATGTCCTTATTAGCCTCAAGTTCTTTAGTGACCCATTGTTTCTTTCTAAAGTATGCAATTTTGTTTTCTTTAAAAGGGCACCTTTCCTTCTTTTTGTAGTCATATTTTACTGATTTATATAATACTGCATTAAATAATGAAAATGCATCAACAAACACAGTTGACAAGTTTTTAGAATGAGAAAATCTGATTATTACTGATGTAAAACTCAGCTAGCAGAAACAGAATTATAACAGTAGAGACCTGAGCAGCCTATAAGCAATACATATCAAGCTTACCATGGTCTTCAGTCAGTATGTTATTAAAAGAGAACAGAGACTATCAGTCAATCCAGTCAGTTAAGTGAAAGAAGAGAAATTTTACTGCAAGCTAATGCCTGTGTAGGCATTTAGAACATGAGGTTGAATTTCCCATTATTGTGAAAGAAATGGACTAGTCAACAAATAATAGTGGAACATTAGGGAATTTTAGGGGAAAAAAAACATACAAAACATTCTTTATTCCAGATATATCAATAATCTCAATGTTTTAATAGAAAAGTAAAGTAACTTTGTTAGAAGATTGTTTTAATAATCTCAGGGTGGAGAAAGCCTTCTTATGAGTAAATAAAAGACATACAGGAGGTAAGAAGACAAATAGTTGCCACAAATATAACACAGTACTGCTGCTGCTGCTAAGTCACTTCAGTCGTGTCGGACTCTGTGCGACCCCACAGACGGTAGCCCATCAGGCTCCGCCATCCCTGGGATTCTCCAGGCAAGAACACTGGAGTGGGTTGCCATTTCCTTCTCCAATGCATGAAAGGGAAAAGTGAAAGTAAAGTCGCTCAGTCGTGTCTGACTCTTTGCGACCCCATGGACTGCAGCCCACCAGGCTCCTCTGTCCATGGGATTTTCCAGGCAAGAGTACTGGAGTGGGTGGCCATTGCCTTCTCCAACACAGTACTAATAACATACAAAATACCTTTACAACTCAACAAGAATGACAAGGTTATCATTTTTTTTCATAGTAAAAAAATATGAACAGGAAAACTATGGTTTAAAAAAAAAAAAGGCCAAAATATTCAAACTCACTAGTAAAAAAAAAATATGATTAAAATAATGATACCTCCATTAGCCACGGGGAAAAAAAAATCTTAGACCGTTAATGTCTGTTCTTGGCTAAGGTGCCCTGTTGGCAGGAACAGAAGTATAGGACTTTCGCACTGATTATAAATCACGTTTTATGATGTGTTATAGACCCTTTAGTGGGCCTCCCAGGTGGCTCAGCGGTGAAGAATCTGCCTGCCCATGGAGGAGACGTGGGTTGGGAAGATCTACCTATCCCTGGGCTGGGAAGATCTCCAGAGAAGAGACTGGCTACCCACTCCAGTATTCTTGCCTGGAGAATCCCATAGACAGAGGAGCCTGGCAGGCTACAGTCCATGGGGTTGCAAATGAGTCGGACATGACTTAGTGACTACACACAACAAAGACAATTCCACTTCTAGAATACTTGCACGTGTACAGTAAGATCCACATAACAAGAATGTTTATTTTAATGATGCAAATGACAAAATGTGCTAATAAAAACTAAGATACAATCTAGTCGTTTATCAATAGTGAGGAAGAGAATAGCAGCACCGGACAGTCCAATGCTAGGCTGGTAGTATCAGCGAGGACTTGGCTTTGCTATGAGCTAGTGACACTAACAGCCATATTCTCCTGATAAACAAACAATTTCACAGAACATCAACATCAGACAAGGACACTGTGTGACCTCTGTCATTATGACCAAACAAGAGAAAAACAGCATCACGCCATAATGGTAACTGAATACATATAAAATATGAATGTTCTCAAAGCCACAAATAGGATCCTAATCCATGCCAATATTACTTATCACAGCTTAAGCCTTGGTCCAGTCTTCCCTCCTTTTGGACAAGACTTACTAAGAAATCCATCATGGAATTATCCAGTTTCCTAACAGTAGCCAACCCAGAGCAAAGCCCCAGTTTCTAAAATCCTCTCCCCAAACCATCTAATACAAGCCTAATCCTACAATGTCCTTTCTATCATCCTCTTACTGAGACATCCTGTGGTTCCCCGTTATACACATCCCTCCTCTGCTTCACAAATAAATCCAATGTGCTCAAATATAAACGTGTACCTGGCATCTCTGTCTGGAGAGCACAGGCAGATGAATGGTTAACTGGCATAACTATCCTTTGGAATACCAAATAACTTAGTTATACTAAAGTAGATTTAATTCTTTAAATATTTTTTAATGTGGACCATTTTTAAAGTCTTTGTTGAATTTGTTATACTATTGCTTCTGTTTTATGTTTTTTGTCTGTGAGGCATGTGGGATCTTGGCTCCCTGACCAGGGATTGAAAACCTGCACCCCCTTCACTGGAAGGCAAAGTCTTAACTACCAGACCACCAAGTCCCCTGAAGTAGATTTATAACACATTAAAAAGATCTCCAAGATAATGACTGAAAAAAAAATGCAGATGCAGAAAACATATAAATCCATATATGTTGGAACAAACAGTGTGATATGACAGCACAGAGTAAGCTACAGACAGACTGGGCTATTCCAGTGTTCACCATTAGAAGAAAACGAGACCTGGTGGTAAAGGAGACTGGTGGTCAAGGGGAAATTTCCATTACTGCTTCAATACATTGCTTGACTTTTTTTTAAAAACACTGAATAATTTACATGTGATATACATAATTAAAAGATATGAATAAGTTAAAATAAAGTGCAACTTTTTCCTCAAAACAGTTGTTTCAAAGCAAAGTTTCTAGTGGTCTCCCCCACTACATGCCCTTCACAACATCTAAGCTAGGGAACCATTGTTAGGAAGCGATTATTCTTCATTTCATAATCCATCCTAAAGATGGCTTTAAGCCATTTTCTTTTAAATACAAGGCTTCATATAACTGAGACTGCTAGGCAACTGATTATCGGATGTGAATGTCAAAGTCACTCAGTCGTGTCCAACTCTCTGCGACCCCATGGACTATGATTACCAGATAAATGAGTGCAACATCCAATAGAATGATTAAGATATTCAAGTATATAAATGTGAAGCCAAAAATAATTGAATTAAAAATGCAAAAGAAAACACACAGTTATCTCGAAGCTAAATGATCATTTATGTGAAAGAACCTAAAATGTTCCTGATTTTTGAAACCTAGTTTTCAGAATACATTTTAATTTTAAATGGACTGTAGGCAACAAAATATTTTCTTCTGCATTAATAAATCAAATTAGAGTACTAAATTATTTCTGAAAATCCTCCATTAACAGTTTTACAGTGTCTTAATAATAAAGCTTTATGTAATTAGCATCTATAATGTCCTGGTCCCAACCAATCATTTTCTTCTTCTAGTCAAAAAAAAGTTAACATTACTATATTTAAAGCTGTTGACAATCATTCTGAGATAACATTACACAGCTGAATTGTGAAAGAATTAAAATTTCAATGATAAATGAAGTACTTCTTGAATGATAATAATGTACAGTATTGTATTAAATAAGTGCTTTGACTTTTGCCATCTCATTTAATTATTTCCAAATCTTATGAAGTTGAAATTATCCCACTTGAAAAAGATAAAAAGCCCTGCTCAAAAAAATTAAATAATTTGCCTATAACTCCACTGCTAGAAATGGCAGGGCCAATATTCAAATCTTGGTTGACTGCACTCCAAAAATTGGTCTTTCCTATATTCCACACTTCCTGTGGAGAAGAAATCAATTCTCAAGTTTTTCTAAACAAATGATACGTCAGAAGTGAATGCAATTTACAAAGTAACACCTCCCCCCACAAAAAAAAACCCTCTACTATGAACGAAACTTCTATATTCAGTTTTTCTTTTAGGCTAATACATTATACAGTATTTTAATTAGATTCCTGAGTCAATAAAACATATTACAAAAATATCACTGTCCACATATTGTGTACAAATGACACTCTAAAAAAAGGCAAATTAGTACTAATACATGAACTACATATTTATAAAAACATCTTAAAACAGTTGCAGATCTTAATTACAGCTACAAGAAGACAAACTCTGAACTAACAGAGCTTTTTTCTAATACATGTACATTTACAGAAAACACTACTGAAGTTAAAAAAAAAAAAAGTCCAACTAAACAAAGATGCCATTTACTATTAGACACTGATATTTAAAAACTTGCCCTTTTAAAAGGGAGTGATCTTTTTCTGGAGAAAGACTTTTATCACTAATAACTATTTGGAAGGAAAAAAAGTCTTCCTATATCCTTCATCTTTCCCCCACTTTTTAGCTAGAATTTCAAGGAAAGGTGTTTTAAATTAATTGTAATTTGATTAAGTAATGTCTTTATGTACCACAAAGCTTTCAATAATGTATTAAGCACACACAGTTCCAAGAACTCCACCTCTCATTTTTTTTTAACCAGATAAATCACCGGCTCCCTGCTAGTAAACTCAATTGTAGAACATAAGCTGGACTCAGGTCTAGATAAAAATATACTGGTAAATAACTGAGCTGGACTAGCAAGCAGCTGTAACCAGTAACTCCGAGACACAGCCTCACAAGTGCATGCTTCAGACGGAACCAGTAACTCTCCTCTGGATCTTTACATGCAATTTAAAGAGGCATCACAAGATGATGTTCTTTATTAGCAAAAACATGAGTTTTTCAGATAAAAGACATTAGGACAGAATTAATCCCCTAAATATTAAGAAACAGAACACAGTACTTTAAAATAAGCCCTGATATGATAAAATGACAATATAATAAAGAATCAAATTTTAAACACTGTTCTTTTTTTTTTTTTTTTGCTTTTCTAAGGAACTGGAATTTTCCTACTTCCTAAGTGAACTTCCTTTCAACTGACATTTTTCTGAAATTAAGGACTGTAAACCACAAGTTGGCTCAGTGGCTTGTGGCTGAGATTCCCAGGTGGCTCAGTGGTAAAGAATCCGCCTGCCAATGCAGGAGACGCAGGAGAAGCAGGTTTGATCCTTAGGTTGGGAAGATCCCCTGGAGAAGGAAATGGCAACCCACTCCAGTATTCTTGCCTGGAGAATCCATGGACACAGGAGCCTGGCAGGCTGGAGTCTGACACGACTGTGCGACTGAACACATACACCTCACAAATTAAGCTGATTCGGACCTTATCAATACAATGCCTCTATAAACCTGTGTTGCCCTGCTGCCACCTGCTGGCTCCCGACAAAATCTAAAGGTTAAACAACTTGTGGATTTCCTTTCTCAGGCCCTACAGCCTTCATTCACTGTGACCACAATAATGTTTAGCCCAAATTAACAAGGATGGTCATTTTTGTAAATCAGCCACAAATAAAAACCTCCTTGAGATTTGTGCATGTGTGCCTTTGACTAAAAAAAAAAAAAAATCGGACAATAAAAGTTATGTAAGAACTGTTTTCACTTAAAAAAAAAAGCCAATGTATAACCACAGCAGCCAATACTTCCACCTGCTCCCAATATAGTTCAAAGAGCAAGCTGATTTCCTTTGTTGCTGATCAAAAAAATATTAGTGCGGTATTCTGTACCACTGGTGCTGCTGCTGTTGCTAAGTCGCTTCAGTCGTGTCCGACTCTGTGCGACCCCATAGACGGCAGCCCACCAGGCTCCCCCATCCCTGGGATTCTCCAGGCAAGAACACTGGAGTGGGTTGCCATTTCCTTCTCCAATGCATGAAAGTGAAAAGTGAAAGTGAAGTCGCTCAGCCTGACCATGCATAGTAGTAAACTATTTCCTCCTCCGTACTATTTCTACATCTTATCCTCACTTCCATGGTAACAGGTAGCAGTAATTCAATAAATGTTTGTTGAAGAGAAATAAATATTTCTTATTCAGTAATACTATCTCAACAAACGAGACTCACACTTTTACCTGAAGAAGAAATAATAGATAATATCAAAAGTGTAAAGCCAGCAAGCTTTAAGGAACTGTTATCCATTTTATAAACATACTGATTAAGCCTTCTGTTGGCTGCTAGGATTATAAAAATATGACACACAGCCTAGATCAAGGGTTGGCAAGTTATACTCCGTAAGCCTAAAAATTAGCCTGTTGTCTTTGTAAATGAAGTTTTATTGGAATGCAGCCACACTCACTGTTTACATATTGTGAATTGCCATTTTCACAACTACTATAGCAAGACTGAGCAGCTGTGACTTAAGACAGTCTGGTCCATAAACCCTGCAACATTTACTATCTAGCCCTATGCAGAAAAACTCACAGTCCATGCAGATCTGAGACTAATGGTTTGAATATCCTGGAGGAGGAAATAGAGGACCTCAGGTAAGCTTCCTAGATGAAACAGTTAGCTGAAACTTAAGTGAAGACTGTGAGGCAGCCCGAGACAGAAATCAGAGAGAAGATAAAGAAAGGGCTGGAGGCAGAGGGATACAGGGCAGGTTTTAGTTACATGGTATTGTTAGAATGCAGTGTACAAAGTGGTGAAAGACAAAGCTGGAGAAAAGGGCATAATAGGCTACAGTTGCCAAGGTGAAGAGTTTGTATTTTTTAAACAAATATATCACTTTATGCTTATACTGGCCAGAAAAATAAAAATCAAACACACACACACAAATCCACCTCTGGAAGAATATATCAAGAAACTAGTAAAAAAGAAATAATAGAGGGAAAGGACAGATAAAACTGGGGTCAGAAAGACTTTACTAAATATCTTTTTAAATTTGTTTTTTAAATCACATGAATGCATTACCTATTCTAAAATTACATGTTAAAAAGTGTGTTCCTTGCCATAAAGGAAATATTTAAGGACTTTAAATGAGAGGTGTTAAGAGCAAACAAATTAGATTCTGTAGCTGAAATATAGAGGAAAGCCAGAAAGAGCAAAGAGCAGTCAGGAAACTATTAACAGACCACTGATTATTTAAAGCAAGCACATTAACAATGTATTATGAAGTTTACAACATATGAAGAAGCAAAAAGTATGACAATAGCTCAAAGGATGGAAAAGGAAGTAAAGGAGTTATATTACTGTAGGGTTTTACATTGTTTTTTAACTGGAATAACATTAATTAAAAGAAAACTAGGATAAGTTAAGGATGAGTACTACAATGTCTATACTAACAATTAAAAATACCACAAGGAAACCTTTTGTGCACCAGGACCCAGGAGAAAAGAGCAGTGACCCCACAAGAGACTGAGCCAGATTTGCCCGAGTCTCTGGCAGAAGCGTGGGTCAATAGTGGCCTGCCGCGGGGTCAGGGGCACTGACTCACCTAGGAGTTGACTCCAACAGTCCTGAGTGTGACAACATAAGTCTTTTTGAAGGAGGTTCCCATTGCTGCCATTACCCCTACCATAGTTTGGCCTCAGGCCAAACTACAGGGAGGGAACACAGCCCCACCCATCAGCAGAAAATTGGATTAAAGATTTACTGAGCAAGGCCTTTCATGACTCAGATAACTATGATGGTGTGATCACTCACCTAGAGCCAGACATCCTGGAATGTGAAGTCAAGTGGGCCTTAGGAAGCATCACTAAGAACAAAGCTACTGGAGGTGATGGAATTCCAACTGAGCTATTTCAAATCCTGAAAGATGATGCTGTGAAAGTGTTACACTCAATATGCCAGCAAATTTGGAAAACTCAGCAGTGGCCACATGACTGGAAAAGGTCAGTTTTCATTCCAATCCCAAAGAAAGGCAATGCCAAAGAATGCTCAAACTACCACACAATTGCACTCATCTCACACGCTAGTGAAGTAATGCTCAAAATTGCCCAAGCCAGGCTTCAGCAATATATGAATCATGAACTTCTAGATGTTCAAGCTGGATTTAGAAAAGGCAGAGGAACCAGAGATCAAATTGCCAACATCCAATGGATTATTGAAAAACCAAGAGAGTTCCAGAAATATATCTACTTCTACTTTATTAACTACGCCAACCCCTTTGACTGTGTGGACCACAACAAACCACCTGACCTGCCTCCTGAGAAACCTGTATGCAGGCAAGAAGCAACAGTTAGAACTGTACATGGAACAACAGACTGGTTCCAAATCAGCAAAGGAGTACGTCAAGGCTGTATACTGTCACCCTGCTTATTCAACTTATATGCAGAGTACATCATGAGAAACGCTGGACTCGTCAAGGCTGTATACTGTCACCCTGCTTATTCAACTTATATGCACAGTACATCATGAGAAACGCTGGACTGGAAGAAGCATAAGCTGGAATCAAGATTGCTGGGAGAAGTATCAATCACCTCAGATATTCAGATGACACCACCCTTATGGCAGAAAGTGAAGAGGAACTCAAAAGCCTCTTGAGGAAAGTGAAAGAGGAGAGTGAAAAAGTTGGCTTAAAGCTCAACATTCAGAAAATGAAGATCATGGCATCTGGTCCCATCACTTCATGGGAAATAGATGGGGAAACAGTGGAAACAGTGTCAGACTTTATTTTTCTGGGCTCCAAAATCATTGCAGATGGTGACTACAGCCATGAAATTAAAAGATGCTTACTCCTTGGAAGGAACGTTATGACCAACCTAGATAGCATATTGAAAAGCAGAGATATTACTTTGCCAACAAAGGTCTGTCTAGTCAAGGCTATGGTTTTTCCTGTGGTCATGTATGGATGTGAGAGTTGGACTGTGAAGAAAGCTGAGCGCTGAAGAATTGATGCTTTTGAACTAGAGAAGACTCTTGAGAGTCCCTTGGACTGCAAGGAGATCCAACCAGTCCATTCTAAAGGAGATCAGTCCTGGGTGTTCATTGGAAGGACTGATGCTGAAGCTGAAACTCCAACACTTTGGCCACCTCGTGTGAAAAGTTGACTCACTGGAAAAGATCCTGATGCTGGGAGGGATTGGGGGCAGGAGGAGAAGGGGACAACAGAGGATGAGACGGCTGGATGGCATCACCGACTCGATGGACATGAGTTTAGTGAAGTCCGGGAGTTGGTGATGGACAGGGAGGCCTGGCATGCTGCATTTCATGAGGTCGCAAAGAGTCGGACATGACTGAGCGACTGAACTGAATAACTAATTAGAGAATATATAACTCCATTGCTAACACTAGCATGGGGGTTCTCTTTCTGCCCCCTCCTCATGCCTATGTCAGAAGCTTTCTCTATCTCTTTTATACTTTAATAAAAGTTTATTACACAAAGCTCTGAGTGATCAAGCCTCGTCTCTGGCCCCGGATTGAATTCTTCTCCTCCGGAGGCCAAGAATCCCGGCGTCTTTTCATGGTTCAACAACAACCTTTTATAGGGCCACCCAGGACGGACGGGTCACGGGGGAGAGTTCTGACAAAACAGTCCACTGGAGAAGGCAATGGCAAACCACTTCAGTGTTCTTGTCTGAGAACCCCACGAACAGTATGAGAAGGCAAAAGGACATGAAACTGAAAGATGGACTCTCCACGTTAGTAGGTGCCCAATATGCTACTGCAGAAGAGTGGAGAAATAGCTCCGAAAGAATGAAGAGGCTGGGTCAAAGCGGAAACAACGCCCAGTTGTGGATGTGTCTGGTGGTGAAAGTAAAGTCTGATGCTATAAAGAACAATACTGCATAGGAATCCGGAATGTTACGTCCATGAATCAAGGTAAATCAGAAGTGATCAAACAGGAGATGGCAAGAGTGAACATCCACATTTTAGGAATCATTGAATTCAAATGGACTAGAATGGGTGAATTTAATTCAATGACCATTATATCTACTACTGTGGGCCAGAATCCTTTAGAAGAAATGGAGTAATCCTCATAGTCAATAACACAAGCAGGTTTAAATAAGAAGCCAAAAGAGAAAATTAAGTGGAATTTTAATTTAAAAAAATTTTTTTAGAAAAAGAGGGACATTTTTAAAGAGGGACACAAAGGAACAAAAAAACTGATGGTTCAAAACAAGAAAAATTAACAAAATGGTAACATAACATTACCCAACCCATTACCAACCCATTATGGTTGGTAAACCCAACCATAACAGTAATTAAATATAAATGAACTAAGCCAATTAAAGGACACAGATTGTCATTCTGGATTAAAAAACAAGACCTAACTACATGCTATTTACAAGGGCCATTTTAAAAATACTAACACTTACAAACTCAAAGAAAAAGAACAGAAAAAGACAAATACTAATTAAACAAACAAAAAGCCAGGACAGCTATATTAAATATCAGAAGATTTCAAGACAGAAATTATTCCCAAAGCCCAGAGACAAACAGGGATATTTTATAACGCTAAAAGGACTGATCCACAGCAGACAAAACAATCCTAAGAGATCTATTCCCAATTAACATACTTAAAAATACACTAAGCAAATGTTAACCAAAAGGGAACCATAGATAAATCCACTGTCATAGTCAGGGCTAACAACTCACATAGAAAAAGCAGACATGAACAGTTACATCAATATTGAGATATAAAATACATTAAGTAATTGCTTATTGGTTAAGAGTAGAGGAGAATAAGTTAAAGTAACAGGAATGAAGGGAAAAATTAAAGTTGAATTAAAGAAAATGAAGCCTTATACAAACTGATGATACGACTCCATATATTAAAGGTATGGGTACCTCAATTCTGTGGCCATCAGATGAAAAGTGAAAATTAAGGATCAAATTTATTGGAAAAATTCTAATATTATAGATCTTTTTCTTACCAGCATCACTGTTAAATTCATAATTCTTCCAAGGTTATCAATGTAGTAGACACTGTCTTGATACCATGGATCACAGTGTAGGTAATTATACATTCCAAAAGCATGCATGTGTTCCAGTGTATATTGATCATCTCGAAGTTTTACTTCTGCCACAGCTGAAATATAAGAAAAATAAACATAAACACGAAGAGCTTTCCTCAGATTGTTCTCTTCTGCAGAATGCCAATAAAGTTAAAAAAAAAACAAAAAACAGAACACTAATTACCAAGGCCTTTGGGACAATTTACTTATATTATTCATTCAAAAACAATTTCTGGGCACCAACTAGGCACTGTGTGCAAAGGGTAAACGGTGAATCAAACTGACGAGGCCGTTCGCTTACAGAAGTTATAGTATAGTGCTGCGGGAGATAGAGCTTTTCACACTCTTTTCTTTTAGGTACCTCTTCCTTATAATTACGAATATAAAGAACAGAGAAATTCTAAAATTGAAAGATTCCCTGTCTTCTGGGCAAATATTAAGTACACTACATTATAAAGTGTTTTTGTACTTTTAAAAATCCTTTCCTGTCTATTAACTCATTCACTTATACTACATGTTAAGAAATAAAGAGAATGTTTTTATTATCTCATTATATAACGATGGAAACAAAGTGTAAATGGTGACTACTAATGTTATACCACATCTTTCCCAAGAGTACAGAACAAAACAGTATCATATCTGGAACAGAAACAAGGTTTCCTACTCAAACAACAGTGCTTCTTTTCCACTAGGGCATTAGAGACTTCCATAATTTTACTTTTTTCAAACTTTATTGAGATATAATTGATATACAGCACTGTATAAGTTTAAGGTGTACAACATAATGATATACGTATGTATTGAGAAATGATTACCAAATAAGTTTAACACATACATCCATCAACTCACATAGTTACAACTGTTCTTATTATAAGAACTTGTAAGATCTACTTTCTTAGCTGCTTCGACAATTTTAAATCTGCCTCCCACTCCTCCTTCTCATCTATGTAGATAGAAACCCTTATAGTTCAGGGCTGCTCATGACCTAGAATTAATTTCTGTTCCAAAAGGAAATACATAAGTAGACTATGCTGAGCCAGTACTTTACTTAATTATGAAACTCACCTTACTATATTCTGATTGCAAGTATTTTCGTCTTTTTTCCCCAAATGCTCACCTGTCCCTACTTTTAATACCCGTCTTGAGTACTGGCTGACTTACATTTATTCATTCATTTATTCAGCAAATATTTTAATAGGCATAAAATCACAGAATCTATTTTCTTAACACTTGTGATCCAGTGGGGAAATGGACATTAGGCAAATAAATAAATACATTATATATAAATGTAAGTGAAGTGAAGTGAAAGTCGCTCAGTCATGTTTGACTCTTTTCGACCCCATGGACTATACAGTCCATGCAATTCTCCAGACCAGAATACTGGAGTGGGTAGCCGTTACCTTCTCCAAGAGATCTTCCCAACCCAGGGATCAAACCCAGGTCTCCCGCATAGCAGGTGGATTCTTTACCAGCTGAGTCACAAGGGAAGACCCATATAAATGTAAATATGTATATAATTAATCAAATAAATATATAATTAAACTGCAATAAATTGTACAGAGAAAAATTACTGGAGACTGAGAACCACTAACACTGGAAGCTGATCTACTTGGGGAAATTAATGAAGGCTTTCAAAAATTTGAGCCAAAGGGACACAGGTTGAATCCCTGGATTGGGAAGATCCCCTGGAGCAGGAAATGGCAACCTGCTCCAATATTCTTGCCTGGGAAATCCCATGGATAGAGGAGCCTGGCGGGCTACAGTCCATGGGGTTGCAAAGAGTCTGACTTGACTGAGCGCAAGCACACACACACACACATACACACACACACACACAGGATAAGGTAGAGTTAACTTAAATATGCCTACACACACACACACACCTTTACACACACACACCCACACACACCCCTACACACACACCCCTACTTATCACTGGCAAAGGACAACAGGCAAAAGTAGAAGGAAAAACTTGATTTCAAAAAAACAAGTCAGAGAGTCCAACTTAACTGAGCACACACACAAAAACACCCACCCACCCACCCACCTTATCACAAGGAGAACTGCACGAGGAAAGGCTATAGACATATGAAACTAGAGAACTGGGCAGAAGGTGGATCACAAAAGGCCCTGCTATATTCATCTTTGCTGATAAACTCAATGTAATAATTCATTTACGAGCTTTTAAGTAGGAGAGTAAGGTCTAGATTCAAATTTACAGAAGGTTTGCTGCTACTGCTAAGTCGCTTCAGTCGTGTCCGACTCTGTGCGACCCCATAGACGGCAGCCCACTAGGCTTCCCGTCCCTGGGATTCTTCAGGCAAGAACACTGGAGTGGGTTGCCATTTCCTTCTCCAATGCATGGAAGTGAAAACTGAAAGTGAAGTCGCTCAGTCGTGTCTGACTCTAGCGACCCCATGGACTGCAGCCTACCAGGCTCTTCCGTCCATGGGATTTTCTAGGCAAGAGTACTGGAGTGGGGTGCCATTGCCTTCTCTGTACAGAAGGTTTACTTATAACTAAATGTGGAAAACAGAGCAGAGCAAAGGAAACCCTGGAAGACCCACCAGGATGCTACTGCAGTCATCCAGGTAAGAATGGCTGAAGTTTAGAGACCTCCAGAGGTAAAACCATTGTAACTTTATGATGGATTTGATAGAGGCTGAGGAAACTGTTATTACATAACTCGAGGGAGTGTTTATTTTATCTGGAAGCTAAAAATACATACACACAGATTAGAAACAATCAATTCCTGGTTTTCTAGCACCACTGTGTGGATTAAACGCGATACTGCAGGAAGTATACACTCTAACATAATGGCGCAAAGCAGTAACACGAGGCAATGATACAACAAATACATTTTCTTCATACGCGTGCCAAAGACCTGGGCAATGCTGAACAAGCCAGAAACTTCTTAGCCCTTTGCCTTAGTACAAATGCATACTCGACTGTGAATGTACGGATCTGGAAAACCGTGTTAGGAAACCATGAAACAGTCTGTCTTGCTGCATTCTGACAAGATTATTTTATATAATTTATTAGGACACAAGAAAAGGGCACATTACATACTTAAAGTTACTGCATTTATCATGTCAATCATCTCAAGTATAAAAAGGCAGATAGAGGAAATGAAAGGAGAAAAGCAACATCCAGAATGTGACAGAGCTTAACCACTGGCAGGGCTCTTCTGCGGAGTCTACAGGAGAAGACGATGGCCGGGAGTCTCCAAGCTAGCTTGGCTCTGTGAGTTGACTGACGATCAGCGATCTCTTTAATAAAGAGCTAAGAAGTCAGTGTAGTAAACTATTTTATTATTGGAAATATACTACAAGAGCCCTACTGGAAAAGCCTTTTCCCTTATTCTTTTAAAAAGCACCTGGGGCCTAACAAGAGGGGAGTCTCCCTTAATCTTTACCTAACTTTCTTAAATAACATGCATGGGACCTCAAAAATCTATAGATTTTCATTCACAAATTGATTTATTGAATGTCTATTATGTGCCAGACATGGTGTTTGGCATTGAGCAAATACTGGTATATAGAACAGACAGGGTTCCTGGCCAAAGGATGCTAACAATGGCCACAATTACAGCTTCGTGTCCTTTTAGAACATACAATTAAATTGAATTACTTTACAAAGGTCACTTCGTAGACCATTTATCTTCTTTCCACCTAGTTGTTGAGTTTGCTGCTCTTTGCATATAAAGATGTGAAGAAGCCAGAGTACAAGTTTGTAGAGCTAGTTCTGAAGCAAATGCATAGAACAGGGCAAGACTAGATTTAGCAGCACTGCCCCGCCTAAACTCTTGTATATAAGCTTCTGTACCATCATACTTAGATCTGCTTTTCCCCAAATTTTCCTCCAGAAGAGCAGGCATGAATTTTATAGTAAACTTACACAAAACAATAGTTACACGGCTTTTCTCTCTCTTTATTTTAATTATTGCCTAAATTTTTTTAACCAGCTTTTATTCTCCTTGCCTTGAAGAAACAGCCCAGGGACCAGGAAGAGTGTGTGCTTTTGGGTCAGGTTAACCACTGATGAGCAGCTTAAAGGGTAAGTTACCTAAATGTCTACCCTGATTTCTCACCTGTCATAAAAGTGAACAATACTTACCCTATAAGTTATTGACAGGCTTATATTAAAAAACATGTGAAGAATTTGCTATATGATGCTTGAGAAGAGTGTTAATTTCTCTGTTCCTATTCTCCCTTCCAAGGCTAATTCTCACATAGCTGTTGATGATTTCCTTCTCTTCTGCCTCTTCTGGGCCCTTCCGCAGGTTGGTTATCTCCTTTTCACTGGCCCCTTCTCCTTCACCTAAATATGTCAAAAATTCCCCCACTCACAAAACACGAGAAAGGATTCCTTTGCTCTGCACTCAAAGCAGAGCCTTCTTCCGCCCTGTATTTCTCAAACTTCTCTAAATAAACAGTCTACACTCCCATTTTCTCATTATGCTCCTGAATCCATTTCAATTTTGTTTCCAGCTCTAATATTCTACAGAAATTACTCTCTCACTTAAAAACATGTATTGAGCAGCCAAGATGGAATAATAGTGGCCAGATTTAGCCTTCCCTCGGAAACAACCAGTAAGACAAAATAAATCAGACAAAATTATATAAAACAGTGATTTTCAAGACATGAGACAACAGGCAACAAAGGACAGTGATCCTTAAGAGATGAGACACAAATGAGGTCAGCCCTACCGTGCCCAGCTTGGTGCCCTGACTGAGGGTCCAGCCCACAGCACAAAGAGGGGCGAGTGAAGTAGAATGTGGCCGACTCCCTGGGTGGAGGAATCTGAACTGAAAAGTCTGGGGAGACCAAGGCAGCTACGGTTCATCAGGCAGAGTACCAGAGAAGAGAGCCGCAGAGAGAGCACTCCACAGATCTGCAGAGGCCTCTCTCAAATACTCAGCAGACGACGAATGGCACATGTTTGAGGAAACCACTCCAGGCCAGGGCAAGGACCAACTGAGGGAACAGCGATGGGAACTCACACAGGCTGGGAGCTATGATCGTTCCCATTAGGTAGACCACAGCGAACTCCTAATTCATAGGCAAAATACACAGAATGGTCCTGTCTCAGAGGTGAGGAATAATCAGCCACAGACTCAGCACTGCTCCAGACTAAGCTAAAAAAAAATTTAAGAAGACCCAGTGAAGTTAATGTAATAAATTCAAGTAACTCAACTGCATCACAGAACAAAGTTCAAGAAGATTTATAAGGATACAATAGGGTAAAATTCACAACTTTTTTCATCCAAAGATTACCAGGTTTACAAAGAGGAAAGAAAACAAAACCCACAATGAAGAGAACAATCATTCAACAGATGCCAACAGATAATGGTCACAGAAGTTATAATTAGCAGGATAAAACGTTAAGTATTGATTAAAGTAGATTCCAAATGTTCATAACTAGAGATATGAAGGATATTAAAATCATTTAAATCAAACTTCTAGAGATGAAAACTAGATGAAAAATACACTGGATGGAATTAATGACAGAATAGACATTGAAAAAGAAGAATGAAATTAAAGGCATGAAAACAGAAACTACCCAAAATAAAACAGACTTAAGAAACCTCTCTGAAGGTCCAGTGTTTAACACTCTGTGCTTCCACTTTAGAGGGCACAGGTTGCCTGGTTGGAAAATAAGATCCTGCATGCCACGCAGCATACCCAAAAAGCAACAAAAAACAAAACAACAAAAACAGAAAAAATAAAAAGAGCATTGATGAGCTGGTGTTTAACTTCTCATGATCTAAAAATGGGTTAACGAGGACTTCCCAACAGGTCCAGTGGTTAAGAATCCACCTGCCAATGCAGGGGACAATGGTTTAATCTCTCATTCGAGAGGATCCCACATGCTGCAAGGCCGCGAAGCCCACGCGCCACAACTGCTGAGGATGAGCTCTAGAGCTGTGAGCTGCAACTCTTGAGCCCATGGGCTGCAACCGCTGATGCCCACGTACCTACAGCCTGTGCTCCGCAACTAGAGAAAGAATGGAGACGACGACGAAGACCCAGCACAGCCAAAAAGGAATAAATAAATAAATAATGGATACCTAGATTCCTTAAAAGACTTCCCTGGTGGCTCAGACGGCGAAGTGTCTGTCTACAATGCGGGAGACCCGGGTTCGATCCCTGGATCTTCCCGACCTTTAAGATTCCTTAAAGGAGAAAACAAAGAAGGGAAAAAAAAAAAAAACCAGTAGAAGAAATAATGGCTGAAAACTTGCCAAAACTGATGAAAACTATAAATTCAGGGATCTAGGAAGTTTGGCAAACCCCAAGTACAAGAATTATGAGGAAAACCACATCAACACACAATATAATCAAACCACTCTAAGTCAGGATGAAAGAGAAAAATCTTTAAAACAGCCAGGGGAAAAAGAGATATCATGCATAAAAGAACAAAGGATAACATGATTTCTCATGAGAGACAATAAAAGTAATAGACACAGGGGTAAAATCTTTAAAGTAGTGAAGGAAAAAAACCCGTCATCCTAGAATTCTGTACATGGCAAAAAATATCTTTTGAAAATCAAGGCAAACTGTTTTTAGACACACAAAAGCTGAAATATTTCATCACCAGAAGACCCACACTATAAGAAATATTAGAAGTCCTTCAGGCAGAGGAAAATTATACAGATAACACTATGGATCAACATAAAGGAACGAAGGGCACCAGAAATGGCAACTATAGAAGTAAATACGTTAAGATTTTTCCCTCTACTTTTAACAACATCTCTTTGCCAGGAGAAATATCAATAACCTCAGAAATGCAGATGACACCACACTTATGGCAGAAAGCGCCATAAAAAAAAAGCCTCTTGATGAAAGTGAAAGAGGAGAGTGAAAAAGTTGGCTTAAAGCTCAACATTCAGAAAACGAAGATCATGGCATCTGGTCCCATCACTTCATGGGAAATGGATGGGGAAACGGTGTCAGACTTTATTTTCTGGGGCTCCAAAATCACTGAAGATGGTGACTGCAGCCATGAAATTAAAAGATGCTTACTCCTTGGAAGCAAAGTCATGACCAACCTAGATAGCATATTCAAAAGCAGAGACATTACTTTGCCAACAAAGGTCCATCTAGTCAAGGCTATGGTTTTTCCAGTGGTCATGTATGGATGTGAGAGTTGGACTGTGAAGAAAGCTGAGTGCTGAAGAATTGATGCTTTTGAACTGTGGTGTTAAAGACTCTTGAGAATCCCTTGGACTGCAAGGAGATCCAACCAGTCCATTCTGAAGAAGGTCAGTCCTGGGTGTTCTTTGGAAGGAATGACGCTAAAGCTGAAACTCCAGTACTTTGGCCACTTCATGCGAAGAGTCGACTCATTGGAAAAGACTCTGATGCTGGGAGGGATTGGGGGAAGGAGGAGAAGGGGACAACAGAGGATGAGATGGCTGGATGGCATCACTGACTCGATGGATGTGAGTTTGAGTGAACTCTGGGAGTTGGTGATTGACAGGGAGGCCTGGCGTGCTTCGATTCATGGGGTCCCAAACAGTTGGAAACGACTGAGCGACTGAACTGAACTGAACTGAAGAGGTAATTAACTATTTAAACAAAATGTTGAGTGCCTAAGAACTGATCCTTTCAAATTGTGGTGCTAGAGAAGATTCTTGAGAGTCCCTTGGAAAGCAAGGAGATCAAAACAGTCAATCCTACAGGATATCAACCCTGAATATTCACTGGAAGGACTGATGCTGAAGCTCCAATGCTTTGGCCACCTGATGTGAACAACCAACTCAGTGGAAAAGATCCTGATGTTGGGAAAGAGTGAGAGCAGGAGGAGAAGGGGGTAACAGAGGCTAAGATGGTTGGATGGCATCAACAACTCAATGGACATGAGTTTGAGCAAACTCCAGGAGATAGTGAAGGACAGGGAAGCCTGGTGTGCTGAAATCCATGAGGTCCCAAAGAGTCGGACACAACTTAAGAGACTGAACAACAACATAAGTTTATAGTAATATGTAAAAGTAAAACGCATGACAATATCATAAACGAGAGAAATGGAAGTATACTTTTGGTTCTCAAACTATACATGAAATAATAAAATATCATTTGAATGTATCATGTAATAATTTAGAGATGTACATTATAAACCTTAGGGGCGTGCCTGGTAGCTCAGTGGTTTAAAAAAAAAAAAAAAATCTGCCAGCCAGTGCAGAAGACCTGGGTTCGATCCCTGGGTTGCAAAGATTCCCTGGAGAAGGTAATGGAAACCCACTCTAGTATTCTTGCCTGGGAAATCCCATTGACAGAGGAGCCTGGTGGGCTACAAGGAGAGATCACTTCTGCCTTTTTCTTCCTCCCTGTTCCCTCCTAACTAACTCTGGGCCAGATACAGAAAGGAACAAGGGAAATTCTGGGGATGATGGCTAAGTTTAATTTCTTGATTGTGGTAACGACTTCCTAAGTGTATACAGACACTCATCAAAACTAACTATACAGTTAAATATCTGTAGATTATTGTCATTTATATCTCAGTAAAGCTGTTAAAGTGCTGCAATTAATATGCCAGCAAATTGGGAAAACTCAACAGTAGCCACAGGACTGGCCACATTCCAATTCCAAAGAAAGGCAATGTCAAAGAATTGAAACTACCACACAACTGTGCTCATTTCACATGTGAAACTGAAAGTTGCTCAGTCGTGTCCAACTCTTTGTGAGCCCATGAACTATACAGTCCATGGAATTCTCCAGGCCAGAATACTGGAGTGGGTAGCCTTTCCCTTCTCCAGGGTATCTTCCCAACCCAGGGATTGAACCCAGGTCTCCCACATTGCAGACAGATTCTTTACCAGCTGAGCCACAAGGGAAGCCCCACATGTAGCAAGGTAATGTTCAAAATCCTTCAAGTTAGGCTTCAACAATACATGTACCAAGAACTTCCACATGTACAAGCTGGATTCAGAAAAGGTACATGATCCAGAGATCAAATTGCCAACATAAGGTACATGATCCAGAGATCAAATTGCCAACATCCGCTGGATCACAGAAAAAAGCAAGAGAATTCCAGAAGAACATCTATTTCTGCTTCATTGTCTACGATAAAGCCTTTGACTGTGTGTATCACTACAAACTGAGGAAAATTCTTAAAGAGATGCAAATACCAGAGTACCTTACCCACCTCCTGAGAAACCTGTATGCACATCAAGAAGCAACAGTTAGAACCAGACATGGAACAACAGACAAGTTTAGAATTGGGAAAGGAGTACGTCAAGGCTGTGAACTGTGACCCTGCTTATTTAACTTATATGCAGAGTACATCATGAGAAACGCCAGGCTGGATGAAGTACAAGCTGGAATCAAGACTGCTGGGAGAAATATCAATAACCTCAGATATGCAGATGACACCACCCTTATGGCAGAAGGTGAAGAGAAACTAAAGAGCCTCTTGATGAAGGTGAATGAGGAGTGTGAAAAAGCTGGCTTAAAACTCAACATTCAAAACTAAGATCATGGCATCCGGTCCCATCACTTCATGGCAAATAGATGGGGAAACAATAGAAACAGTGACAGACTATGTCTTCTTGGGCTCCAAAATCACTGTGGACAGTTACTGCAGTCATGAAATTAAGACACTTGCTCCTTGGGAGAAAAGCTATGACAAACCTAGACAGCATATTTAAAAAGCAAAAAGCATCACTTTGCCAACAAAGGTCCATCTAGTCAAAGCTATGGTTTTTCCAGCAGTCATGTACCGAAGTGAGAGTTGGACCTTAAAGAAGGCTGAGCGCCAAAGAACTAATGCTTTCAAATTACAGTGCTGGAGAAGAATCTTGTGAGTCCCTTGGACAGCAAGGAGATCGAATCAGTCAATCCTAAAGGAAATTAACCCCAAATATTCATTGGAAGGACTGATGCTGAAACTCCAATACTTTGTCCAGCAAAGGTGAAGAGCCAACTCACTGAAATAGATCCTGATGCTGGGAAAGACTGAGGGCAGGAGGACAAGTGGAAGACAGAGGATGAGATGGTTAGATAGCATTACTGACTCAATGGACATGAATTTGAGCAAACTCCGGGAGATAGTGAAAGACAGGGAAGCCTGGCGTGTTGTAGTCCATGGGGTCGCAAAGAGTCAGACACAACTGAGTGACTGAACAACAAAAGCTGTTTGTTGTGTGTGATATAAAATCATCTATTACTAATCAGTCATGCTTCAGCCCCAGAGATGAAACACTGAAAGAAAAAGATGGATACAGGACTCTCAACACAGAATATAGTCTTAGCAGAGAAAACAGACACCAAATGCTGAGAAATTTGATAAAGTCTATGAAGAATCAGGTCTATGGAAAAGTACATATTCTAATTTGTAGAGATTTTATAGCATAGGTTCTAATAGTCAAGAAAGGAATCTGACTTTCTTGTAAACCAAGATGAAAAAATGGAGTATGAATTAGCTAAGTGAAAATATATACATTTACTGAGTGGAGAGTCTAGGGGAAAAAAAATATAAGAGAAAGGCCCAGAAATGGAATTGCTAGGTCAAAGGGCAGTAACATTTTATACAAAAGATTTTTATTGCTTAGTTCTTTGGGATAGAAAAAGACAAAGTGACATTTACTGTTTATGCAGTGTCACAGGGGGTAGCAAAGCGGGTTTTAGAACAATTTAACAACACATAAGACAAGAGAACAAAACTCAATGCTCTGAGCTCTTCGAGTCCAGACACCCCACCTTCATTCTCACATCCCAACTGCAGAGCTTCACACAGCACAGGTGCCTGCCAACAGTTTGTTGAATTAATAAGAACCCCCTGGGCTGGTTATAAAAGAAATCAAACCATCAGGAGGAGCAGCTCAATCATCTCACACCCTCTAGAAATGGCAGTTTTTAAAAGAATTAACCTCTTCTTCATCATCCTCAAGTAATTCTTAATGAAAGCTCCTCATGTGAACTACTGCAAAGCCTCCCAACTGGTCTCCCCGTCTCCACTCCCTTCATCGTCCAAACTCAATCTCCCAGAGCCTAGGAGTGAACTTGCTGTGGTTTAGTTGCTAAGATGTATCCGATTCTTTTGCAACCCCATGGACTGTAGCCTGCCAGGCACCTCTGTCCATGTGATTTCCCAGGCAAGAATACTAGAGTCGGTTATCGTTTCCTCCTTCAGGGGATCTTCCTGACCCAGGGATCGAACCCATGTCTCCTGCATTGGCAGGCAGATTCTTTACCTCCGAGCCACTGGGGAAGCCCCAAAGAGTGAACTCTTCAATCCCCAATTTAGTAATTTCCCTTCTCTACTTAAGACCCTAATGTAAATGACATCTCATCATCTCCACCTGTGCATCCCAAACAATAATCTAAGACCAATACTGGTGAAATGAGGGAGAAAAAGAATATCTTAGTTTTTTCACAGTGTACTCAAGAGGAATATTTATTGTGACAGTTTGCTTCCTGCTTTTTTGGTGTCAAAATATCCTTCTGATTATGAAAAGGTGGGTGAGGACATGACAGTTTTTAAGAAACAGCTCCACTAAGGAAATTAAAAAGCTGGTAAATCTATGACAGCTGAGCTTTACTTTGTAATTGCCCATGGAAAAGTCTGGGAAACACTGACTCACAGGATAAAAAAAAGCCAAAGATTAAAAAGTGCCTTCACCTATCTAAATCTTCTCACTCTCCCAGTAGATTTGTTTGCTCTTGCAAAACAGCAGTGCAGTAGTGCCCTGCACAGAGTCTAATTGTTTCCCCTTTGCTCAGGCTTTCCCAGGAATGGAATGACCTCAACAACTTCTCTCCTTCATTCAGTCTATGTACTGAGTATCGACTATGCCAACCACTGTCTCTACAGAGTGAGCACTGAGCAAAAGAGAAACACCACAGTGAGCTCCATGGAACTCACAGTCTAGTGCAGGAAACAGATATCAAATAAACAAAGAATTAAAAACTATAACAAGTACTGCCTTAAAGAGAATGGAATGAAGGTGCCCCAAATCGAAAGCAGGAAGACTCGTCAGGAAGGTACTATAGTTCAGGCGAGAGATATCAATGATTTGGACCAGGGTAGAGGCATGGAGAAGACAAGATTTTGAGTTGACAGGCTTTGCTGAGAAACTGAATAGGAGATTATCTCGCTGTCCCTCACTGTGCACACTGTTGAACCATGGTAGGCAAGGCATGAGCAGGGATAAGGGAAGAAAACTCAAGGAGTTGCAGGAACGGCAGACACATTTACTGTCTCCTGACTGGCACAGCAGCCGTAGAAACACACACACTATTTTCTCTTCTCATGGTTCACCTAGCGGACACAGCTATAACGCAGCCGCAACGGCTTCTCAGGTGGTGCTTATACAGGGCACTGAACGTGCACAGTACAATAAATGGTCTCAGCTGTTATGTAACTACGTATTCACAAAACGTGGGCAAGAGCGAGAGGCCGTGTGGCGAGAGTCTGATCACTGCTAATTTGCTCCTTCCCTACAGAGGTTAAAAAAAACAAGAAATACACCAAAGATAAAGCACAAACGACTATGTCGACCTGCGTTAGAAGTCTTCCCATACATACCCACTCTGCGCTTGATTATACTACTTGCTTTGGCCAGTGGAACAACAGCAAACTTACTGCGAGCAGAGCCTGAAAAAACTCTTGTGCACTGCTTGTCTCTTGGAATAAGCCTGTGGCAGCCTGCTGGATGAGACCATATGGAGGAAAACCAAGAAGGGAGCATCTGAAACCATCTTACAGCAGCCTATAGCCAGAGAACACCAAATGTATGAGAAAGCTGAGTTATGACTAGAGCCGCCTAGCTAACCTGTAGACTTATAAGCACTAATAACTGCTTACTGTTTTGAGCCACTGAGTTTTGAGGTGGTTTTTTAATGCAAGGCTAAATAACATGGAGTTATCATTTATTTATGTAAGGTGGGAGAAAGGGAATGAAAAGAAACAGCAAGCTCATTTTTTCTTATCCTGATCAACTCCTACCTACTCTTTACAGCGCAACTGAGATATCAACTCCCTCATCTAGAAGCTTTCCTAGATGTCTCTGGCCGGTTTGAGAAACATGGAAACACCATCACTATGTTTTGTACATATCCTGATCACTGCCTTACCATATCCTCCTGTAACTATCAGCTTACACTTTTCTTCCTAGCTAGACAATAGCAACTTTACATTACTGTGTCATATTCATCTTTATTGTATCAGCATGTACATAAAACAGGCTCTCAAGAGAGGTTGCTGAGTTTCTATAATTTATACATTAAACGAATAAACCCTTACTTGATACTATAAAACCTATTAACTCTAGATTATCGCTCAAAGTGTGATCCACTGACATGAATCAGAATCAGCAGGATTGTGTATCAAAAATGCAATCTCTGGGCTCTTTATCGTCAACTAAAATGCCACTCGTTACATTGTAAAAACATGGATGATTATTCCCGCCACCGACAGATAAAATAAGTAGAAGTGTGGATACTAAACCAACTCGTCTCCAATTTTTTCTCGAGATGTAGAGAAAAGTCCTACGACAGAGTCCTCAATCTGACAGCCTATAAATGCAACGGAGTTTCTCTTCTAAGAATTGGGTCTCAGCCAGAGGACAGGAGCAGAAGGTCTTCCAAAGAGGTGTGGCTTCTCAACGCACACAGGGGATGCTCCAAGAGCAAAGCCTGTCCTGAGCACTCTCTGCAGCAGGAATCAGACCAGGACCGACAGGCGGGCCGGGCCTAGGCAGTACCTCGGGCAGGCTCTCGGAGCCCGGGCAGCAGAGCCGAGGGCGGAACCCACGGTCCTGCTACGCCAGAGCCACTGGAAAGCGGCTCCCTAGGGGGTCGGGGAAGGGAGTCATTCTCCAGAGAAAGCCATGGTAAACCCCAGCCCGGCTTGACCGTGAGGAAAGTCACAGTCGCCTGGCTAGCCGAAGTCAAAAAAGAAGAAAATGAAGAATGGGTCGCGCCGAAGGAAACCGAAAGGTGAACGGAACAGAGGGCGAGAGGGTGCCGCCGCTTCCCACCTGCGTCAAGTTCCAGCTGGTAAGAAGGCAGAGGTTCGAGGGAGAGCTTGTAACTCTCGAAGCGGGGATCCAGCAGTGGTCTCTTCACCCGCAGGGAGCAATTAGCGGCCACCTCCATCGCCTTCCAGGGGCCCAGCGTGAGAATTAGTAAAGCTCTCGTTGAAAGGTCCGCGCTTCCCTGGTAGTACTGTGGCTTGGAGGCGGCGTGGTTCTCATCCCAGAAAACACTGCGGCGCAGCGTGCCTTCTGGGAAATGTAGTGCCCGCGAGAAAGTTGCCTCTGTTGCATGCTGGGATATGTAGTCTTTCGTGAACTCAATGCCCGTGCGACAGCAGGATCTGGACTCTCTTACCCAGAAGGCTGAGCGACCAAGAGGCGGCCCGCGCTGATTAAATTCTCACTTTATAGGCAGGGTAGCGAGACCCCGCCCCGGAAATGCGTGTGCTAGCTTTCTGTGTGCTTAGGTGCCCGAGCTACTGAGGGTCTAGGTCCGGGCAGCCGAAGAGTGTGGTAGGTAACGGTCGTCAGCGCAAGGGTCATTTCGTCGCTGGGAAGGGACGGCCCTCGCCCGCGGTGATGGTGGTGAGCTATGCCCGTGGTCCTCAGGGCCGGGACCCGGGCCCAGCCCAGGCTCCTTTCGATGTGCTGTCTTTCGTTAGCTTCCCCGACCCGCGCTCGCGGGCCTGTAGGGCTCTCCGACAGGGCGTGCTACCGGAGTTGGCCTGAAGCCAGTCCTCGCTTTGTTTTCTGGCTCCTCCCCTCCCGCCTCTCCCGCTGTCTCCGCCCTATTCTATTTTCCGTAAGACTGTCTGAACTGGGAGGGATCCCCTAGCGCCCTTGTTTTACCAGTGAGAAAACTGAGGCCTTTTAAGAATTGACTTGTCCAAGGTCACTATCCGTAGTGTCGGGCCGAAGGCAGGATCGAGTTCAGTATTCTAGGGAAGGTCCTGACTATAGATCTTAGTGTTATTTTGAAAATGTTAGCCTCCAACTGCAAAGGCAAACATATCCTAGTTCTTTCTCAACCTCTCCTTTTTCCTGTTGCATTAAAGAAAAAACACAACTCTGAAAACTCACCGCCACTCTCAGTTTTCTTAAAGGCGGCGAGTTGGGAGACAACAAAAGTTCTCAAGGTAGTGACAGATAAGTAGGGTAACGTTGGCTTATTCCAAGTTTTACAACTTAACCTTCCTCTTATTTCTACACCGCTTTGGTTGTCTGTTTTTACTGAAAATTGAGAATTTTCTAAGTTAGGAATTTATTTGAGGTTTCTTTTTTCTTTATGCCAACCTGCAAGTTTTGATAAAGAACATACACATCCACACACAGCTAGTTTGGCGGTTGTAATTCTGTACATCCTAGTGAAAAGTAAAGTGCTTAAGAGCCTTACCTGGAAATTTTGTCACCAACTGTACTTAATCTTTTATTGATATTCAGGTTATATAGCTTCCCCCAAATTTTGAATGCATTTAATTTAACAGTCAGTTGTTATGTGCTTGTAAAGTATTTGGGGGCTTCTGGGGTCACAGTATCTGAGTTCACTTTTCTATCTTGGTTCCTCAGTTTCCTCACCTGTAAAATATAAACTGTGTTACTACTACTTACATAAAAGAATAAGATCTGGGAATTAAATGAGATAAAAACAGATTAGCTCAGTGCCAGGCACATATGCATTTAACAAATGTACAGTAATTGTTATTATCCAAAGACTTATTAATGAAGGGTACATGGTGGGGGGGAAATTGTAAAGTTCATCATTATGACTTCTTGGGAAACAGTAAATAATATTAGAGTAATGACATTATCAACACATTGTTGAAATTTATCACCCCTTCAGTTGATAGAATGTTAAGTCTGTTGAGGTGCTAGCCTAGAGGATTTAGAAGACAATGCTTTGTAAGTGTTCTATATCTGAAAATACATGTTGATGTTCAGGTTAGCAAGATGAACAAAGATGCGCAGATGAGAGCAGCGATTAACCAAAAGTTGATAGAAACTGGAGAAAGAGAACGGTAAGTAATAGATTGTATTAATAAATTACATTTAACATCTTTAAATTATAACTTTGTTTTATTACAAGAATCTAGTTATCAAGTAACAATACTGATGTTAGTAGAAATAATTACAGAAAATTGAGATTATCCAAAACTTCAATTCCTAACATCAATTAAAAAAAAAATGCTTAGGTCTGTTCAATATGGCAAGACTTGGAGGGAAGTGAATCATGTACAAAGATGAACAGGAAATGACTCTCAAAAAATGTGTAACTAAAGGAGAAGAAAAATACATACCCAAATAACTGCTGTTGGAGATAAAATGTTGCCTAGTTTTAAGAGAGAGTCAACATAATGGAACCAGTTTCAGTTACCAAGGTCTCATATCCTCAGAGTGCATTTGCTGTTCTTACTCTCTGAAATATTCTTTCCCCCCATCTTTAAGTAATTCGAGCTCATTATCAGGTTTTAATTTAAATATCATCTCTTCCAGGAATCTGTTAATTCCCAAATACCTTGTTCTGTCATAGCATTTAATTACTTTGTATTATACTGGCCTACTTTGCTAGTTTGTATAAGTAGAGTTTCTCCACAGCAGAAACTGTATACCCAGCATCATACCTAGCATATAATTGGCCAAGTAAACATCTGAAGAATGAACAGGTTTCCACGTGCAGAGGAGAGGCTAAAGAATCAAAAAAAGGCTTCCAGGAGCAGGGTGATAAACTGTATGAGAGAAACCTAAGAGGGAACTTTCAGCTTCTACCTGGAGATTAAAATGATCAGTGAAGTCTCCCAGAATGGTGGAAGTGTTACTTCACCTGGGAGAGAAGAATTAGTGGTTCCCCAGCACAGTAAAAGAGAAAGGACAGTCTGGGCAGATGGAAACAAATATGCAAAGTCAAAGAAATTTGTTCTAATATGATAATATTCTGGGGGAACTGTGCAATTAAAATGTGAAAGACAGTAGACAGGAGAAATGTGGTTTTTGTATAATCAGAAATCTTTCCATTAAAAAGGATGAGAAACTAGCTCAACTAATGGAAATGTATAATATTGTGTTACTAAAAGTCTAGGGTTTGAAGGTACTTCAGGCACCACTGGGTCCAGTCTCTCAAAAATTGTCAGCAAAAATATGTCTTTATTTTCCTATCTCATATCTGCTTTCCTCTGTTGGCTTTATTTTCCAGAAGGCACTACGCACAAAGTGGCAGGAATTAGGAACTCAAAATTTACATCTCAACTAAGACTACCTTTCTCCTAGTCGTTTTAGCAATGTACTTAACTTGGTTACATCCTTGTTCAGTAATAGGCCATTCATGATCCACCTTGCCTAGCTCACATTTCCATTGCTAGAGCCCCTACCCAGATTTCTCACACTGGAGTTGTAGAGTGTATTTACTGTCAAAGAAATGGCAGAAAAATAGGTGGTAGGTTTGCAAAAACATTTGTTGACTTATCCTTGGATGGTGGGAGGCATTAAAAAATTTTAAGAGGCTGACTAGATCGTGTTGCACTTTAGGAATGTTATTTTGGCAGTGTGAAGGAGATTTGAAGGACTAAAGATAGATTGTGAAGATAGTATCAGGAGAAAAGTAAAAGAGCAAAAAAGGAAAGAACTTACAGTTTGTTAGTTTTTTGTTTTTTTTTTTAAGTAAAATCAACAACCCTTGATATGAGGAATGAGGAGGAAGAAAGCCTCTAGAACAGTGCCTTGGGAAACCAAAAGGATAGTATGGCCAGTAGTGGCTATAGGGGATTATGTATTGTTTTTCATTTGTCTTCATTCACATAGCTTTAAGTTACTGAGTTTCTACCATTTGCCATGTCCTGTTAAGGTCTGAAGATACAACAGTGAACAAAATGAAGTCTGTTCTTTTATACTGCTTACATTCTAATGGAAGGAGACAGAAAATACATGTGCAGTGTGTCAGATGGTGAGGAGTTCTAGAGGAAAAATAAAGCAGAGAATAATCAGGTGTGTTATAGAAAGGAAAACAAGTAGACCTCACTGATAAAGAGATCAGAAAGATTTGAGGGAGTGGGGAGACTCAAGAGCCATGGTCCTGAGACAGTATGCCTGGCTTTTTTTATTTTGGCCATGTTTCACACGCCTTGTGGGACCTTAGTCCTTCATCAGGGATGGAACCCAGGGCCCTACAGTGAAAGCACCGAGTCCTAATCACTGCACTGCCAGGACATTCCCTTGCCTGGCCTTTTGAGGAACCCATGGAAGCCACTGAGACTGAGTCAGTTGGGAAGAGAGAAACAGTAAAGTCAGAGACATCGCTGGGGAGGGGGCAAACCATGCAGGGTCTCTTAGGCTATAGTAAAGACTGGAAATTGCATTCGGAGTAAGCTGGGAGATCCCTGGAGGGTTTTGAGCAGGGAGAGGAGAAGGAAGTGCAGAGGGAAAGTGGCAGGGAACAAGTCAGAGGCTTTGGCAGCAGTCCAGTCAAAAGAAGATGGTGGCTTGAACTAGCTAGTAATGGCAGAGGTGGTGAAAAGCATTTGAATTTCAGGTATATGTTTAAAAACTGGAACCAGTAGGATGTGCTTATAGATTGGATATTAGTATTATCAAAATTACTGAGTGAAGGAGGCTGCCAAGGTTTCTAGCCTGAGCACCAAGACGAATGGAGTTGCCTTTCTGGTAAGAACAGCTTGAGGTGGAAGAGAAGCAAGAGTTGGGTTTTGGCCCTATTAAGATTAAATGACTTAATTAAACATCAAGATGGAAATGTCACGTAGTAGATGTTAGGAGTATTGAAAAAGAAGCAGTTTGGCTTGTGACTCGACATGTTTAAGCTGAGAAATGAGATGGTTTAGGTTGAAGATTGAGGCTTTGTAACAGTAGGTTTTGCAGAAGATAAAATATTTTTTTGCGCCCATGATGTCATCAGTTGTAATACATACCATTATTTTTTTAACCATTAAGAAAAGAAAATACTGCCAATTAAATTATGATAGGCAGGCCAATGACTGAATTGTTAAAATGTGGGAAAGTACAGTCTTAGAATTAATGAAATACCATAGTTAATGTAGTAACTAAAGTTTTTCCCTGGTGGTTCAGACGGTAAAGAATCTGCCTGCAATGCAGAAGACGTGGGTTCAATCCCTGGGTTGGGAAGATCCCCTGGAGAAAGAAAAGGCTATCCACTCCAGTATTCTTGCCTGGAGAATTCCATGGACAGAGGAGCCTGGCAGGCTACAGTCCATGGGGTCCCAGAGAGTCCGACATGACATGACTGAGCTACTAACATATAACTAATGTATAATTTAGAAGGGTAATGAGAAAAAGGGAAGGGGAAGTCTATAAGGTTGAGATATAATGGGGCAGTAAGATAGTTAATGGTTAAGAATTTGTAGTTAAAGAATTGATTCTGGGGTTTGAAGCTTTCAAAAGTATAGCTGCTTCAAACTCAACTAATACCCTTTTGGAGTTGTACAAAACCCACAATATTCCTGTTGGTGGAGGGAAGTAGAAAGTGTGTAAGAAGGGCCAACTAGGGTTTCTTAAGAAGTATTGTGTCCCATCCACTTGACTGAATTTTATTGATGATGAAAATGAGGCTCAGCATTTAAATTGACTCACATAAGATCAAAGAACTTTTTAGTGATAGAACCAAGATTAGGCCATGGTTAAATTAAAAGTTTTGTAACCAGAAGGCAGGGGATTTTTCATTGAACAGTGAAGTTTTGCTTCAAACATTCCTGTGTAAGATACTGTACGCTGCTGTAGTTTAATTAGGAAACACTTCTTTTTCAACAGCCTCAAAGAGTTGCTGAGAGCTAAATTAATTGAATGTGGCTGGAAGGATCAGTTGAAGGCACACTGTAAAGGTAATCAGTTTCATTTAGAAGATAAGCTAATTCCATTGCTCTCAACTGTGTGGGTCTGAAATTCACTAGAAAAAATTATAATCAGTGTTTTAAGATATATTGCTTGCTCAAGCATAGTTTTACACAAATAGAAAATTGAATCATGTGGTATAGACTACTTGCACTGAGTGATCATATGTAGATCTGTTGCTTAAATTTTAGAAATGTTTCTTTTTGTTTCTCTTAAAACAATTGAGGCAAGATTTCCTCTGGCATGAAATATCCCACCTTTCTCAGTGTGCCTACTGGAAGTGAAACATTAGTGATTCCTAGTCAGTTTTTCTTAATAATATGTTGAGCATGTTATGGCTGGCAGACTTATAGAAATATTATGTCCTGTCTTTAACAGTGTTATTTTTGAAAAAAATCATCTATAAAAGCTCTTAGAAAATTACTTATATTTTTTAAATTATAAAATGGAAGCTTGTTAAATTACTGGGTATTGATGATGATGCCATTAGCTAGATTCCACAAGTCACTAAGGTGAGCCTCCTTCCTTTCTGGCTCAGCTTTTGGCATGTTGGAATTCTGGATATTTATAATGAATTCTCATTGTAATGGTTTCTACAAATGATAATGATAATAGAGGCTTTATATCATTAATCCAAAGAAGGCAATGTGCCAAATTAACAAAAGCATAGACTTCAAGGTCAAATAGACCTTCGGTGTAAGACTGGAGCTGGATTTCAAGTCGTGTTTGAATGAGTTATTTAATTTTTAAGCATCACTTGCCTCACTTTCAAAGTGGGGAAAATGCCCAGGCCATTAGATAATCATGAATATTAAATATTGCAAAGCACCCAGCACATAATAGGGGTCCAGTAAGTGTTAACTCCTTTCCTCCTCCTCCTCCTCCTCTTGGTCCAACATAGAGAAGAGAACAAATGAGTTGTTCCATATTTTAATTTTGGACAATTTGAATTTACAGTTCAAATTCATTCTACTTGTTACAACTATTTGTCTTATGTTTTGAATCTAGTGAATACATGCTGTGTTTAAGGTTGAACTAAATCTTCATTAGAAAGAAAAAAAGAAGTGTCCTCTTTTTTTTTTTTTTTTTTAAAGACCAGTCTGGACTCTAAAAACATGATCTTAACCCTTCCTCTATGAAAATCTTTCTTACAGATAATGATTTTAAATGATATGATTTGTTTTTTGCTTTTGCATAAGAGGTAATTAAAGAAAAGGGACTAGAACACGTTACTGTTGATGACTTGGTGGCTGAAATCACACCAAAAGGCAGAGGTAAGGAATACAAATGTGTGAAAGGAAATGTAGGCTAAGACATGATTTGTTTTCTCTCTTGCTGGTTCAGGTTTTCTTTTCTTTTTAACAGGGAAAAGCACTCTTTCTAAAATTATGTGGGTATACTTGCATCTTCTCTTTGGGAAGAGTTATAGTTGCCTCGCCAACTTTCTTGCAGTTTTGAGTAACAAACGAGGTGTAAAATGTTTTGTACTCTTATAACAATATACACATATAAGTTGATATGGTTGTTAAAACAGATAATTTCTTAAATTTTGGATTTTTTATAGAGGCAAATATTACCGGAAGCTAGGATTTGTAAAGTTTAGCCTTATGTGTAATAATTCAGTGTTTTACAGCAGTCCCTGAGTCATTGCTCGCTTTCCTTATTAAAAATAAACAAAGTTGTCTTCTTGGGTGTCTAATTAAGAATCTGGTAGCTCCGTAACTTCATGATTGAGTAATTCATGTTTAAGACTCACTTCAGCTGCCTTCTAAATTTCTCCCTTTAATGCCTTGTTAAGAGAAATCAAAAGAAACAGAGGAAATAATGTTAAGTCTATATGTAATAATTAGGTGTGACTAGATTATTTTCATTTATTTTGAGGAAGGCAGTAGCGGGTGGTTGTAGTTATAAGTGGAAGCAGGTAAATTAGATAACCCATTAGTTGTTTCCTCACACAGAAGAAGTAAAAAGAATTAAAGTGTGAAAAGTAAATCACTTTAAAATTATTACCAGAGAATACTAGGCCCCTGAATTGCTACCACCTGGAAAGAGCTACAGTATCCCACGGTCCTTTCCAGCCATCTTTTAAAACATAACTTTGTCAGTCAGTCATATTTTGGGGTGGGGCAGTATTTATTGCCCTCCCCATGGATTTATATTTTTAAATAAATTTCTGTGTTTTGTTTCGACTTTTCTTCTGTAATTTTTGCTTAATCTGTTAACATTTAGGAAGTAAATCTGTTAACAGGGTAGAAATTATCTCTGCATTTCCTTCAGTGCTTGTGTGTTGGATATTTCAATCCCTTATAGCTCCCCTGCTAGAGAATTAGCAAAAAAGAAAAGTAAAAATAAATCTTTTCTTTTCATTGTTAAGAAAGTATTTTTTAAATTAACATATGGTAAAATTGACCCTTTTTTAGTGTCAGTTCTGTGAACTTTGTACACATGTATAGATTCGTAGTAAAAGACTCCCTCAAGCTATTCCTTTCTAGTCACACCTCATCTGTAACCCCAAGGCAGCTGATCTGTTCTCAGTCATCATAATTTTGAGTAAAAGTGTATTTAATATACATATTGATCACATTTCCAGTGGACTTAATTATGTAGTCCTTATTTCTCGGCAGGTTTATACTAAATTTATAAAGAGGAGTATTTGTCTTACTTGATTTCTGTCATTTGTGGAATTTTTTGTAGAAATACTGAACTATATCTGAAGATTTCATTTCCTCTGGATTCAAGCAAATAACATTAGAAGTTAAAGTTAATTCCTTCTTGTCCTTATTTATTAGTAGCCAAAAGGGAGGGAAATAGTGTAGATTTGATAACTGACATTTAATATTAAGTTTCAAGGATCAGGGCTCCCCCCACCTTTTTTTTTCAGCTGTGCCTTGCAGCCTCTGGGATCTCAGTTCCCCAGCAAGGGAACGGACCTGGGCCAAATGGCGGTGAAGCCTGCAATCCTAACCACTAGGCCACCAGGGAACTCCCATTTCCCCATTTTTGGTTTAATATTCAGAGTAGATAATATAGTCAGTCACGATTCAAGATTTGAAACATGAACATATGACAGAAACAACTATTGTTGAAGCTCTTGCATCTTTGTTGATTCAAGAGAATTATATGCATTTATTTCAATACAGAATCACCAAATTATCTCCCCAAATATGCTGTATCAATTTATTCTCCCACCAGCCAATGTAACAGGGCCAGTTTTCCCTCAGTCTTGCCAATGCATATATTAGTGACCTTTGGATTTTAGCCAATCTGATTGGTAAAACATGCTATCTGAATGGTAGTTTTAATTTTCATTTCTGTTGTGAGGTTAAATTCTTTTGACATTCAAGAACTGTGTGCTTCTCCTTTCATCATTTTTCTGTGAGCCTGCTGATCTTTTTCCTATCAAGTTGAAGAAATTGTAGAGAGATTACCCTGTTTTTGTAAGAGTGCTTTCTCTGTTTTTTTGTTTGATTTTAACCAGGCTTATTAAATTGCATTTGAATCAGATTTAGCAATCTTTTACAGCCTCTCTTTCAGAAAGGCCTTTTCTATTCCTAGTGTAAAGAATTTTCACATGTGAATTATATTTTTAGGTATTGGATAGTTCTTTCAAACAATAAATTTCAAATATACTTTATTATCTCAGATGTCTTTATTTTTTTTTTATTGAAGCGTGAGGGTTACTTATGAAATTTCACTTGGTAATCCTGAATAAAATACCAGATCTCAAATTGATAAATATTAATTGGAATCATCTTACTCTTATGTTTTTATTTTTATATTTCAGCCCTGGTACCTGACAGTGTAAAGAAGGAACTCCTACAAAGAATAAGAACATTCCTTGCTCAGCATGCCAGCCTTTAAGATTGAATTAGATTGTGTTGTTTTGTGGTTTTATTTCTAAAGTAAAACTTGCCATAAATTAGGAATCGATTTCCCAAAATAAAATCCTTTTTTGTATGATGGTATACAGTTTTCAGTAATGATGTATACATTGTATTGATTTTTTTCCCTAAATGTGTTATTTTAATAAATATCTCATGAATGAGTTTGAAGTTTCCTTGGATTTTGGAATAAATGGGACTTTATTAATAATTCATCAGATTTGTTGAGAGAAAAGTCAGCAATTAATATAGTTTAAGTGTTAAGTATGTAAATGTTAAGTAAGCACATCTCTGTACTAACAATTTAGGAGAAGTAAGCAGCCTCTTCTGATTGTTTGGATGTAGTATATGCCTCTTTTGAATCCCTATATTTTATAATATATGTCCCATCTTGTACTATGGATACCTTATTTCTTATTTGTTATAACGCTGAGGGTTAGGACTGGGTCTTACTCATCTTTATGTGCCTTCCTTATTCCTCAAAGAATTTACCATCTTACTGGAAGAGAGAACATTTGCAAAGTGGCTCCATACCAAGCTCCTCTCACATACTCTACTCATCTGAACTTTGAAAGCAGAAACTAAATTGCATCCCCACATACTAAGGTCAAGAACGAACTAATGGGAAATAATCTCCACCCATAGCTTTACTCTGACATCAAGATTGCCAAATCCATGGACTTTTGTCTGTTCTTACGTGAGCTCTGCTGGAAAATGAGAATGTTGACCATCCTGCCGCTTGGAACTCTTCCTACTTCTCACGTTGTTTAGACCTCCCACTGGAACCTCCTTCTGTTTCTTGTGGATACCTTTCGCTATATGGAACTTTAAATAATGATGTTTCTTAGTGCTCCCTCTGGGCCCTCTGCCTAATGATATGATTTCCTGGGCAGATTCCAGGAAACTTGGGTCGGACGATGGCTTCAAATACTAACAAATTGATAAATGGTAAACTGCATCTCCAGCCCAGCCTCAGGATCCATATACTCAACTGCTATGGATCAGCTTCCTTGAATGTTCCATAAACACCTCAAACTGACCACACCTAAGAGTGATTTTTTTTTTCCTCTAGTAACTGCCCATACTGTGTTTCTATTCTGTCTGAATGATTCTCCCAGACATACAGATTACCTGAAAGTGTTAGTTGCTCAGTCGTGTCCGACTCTCTGCAACCTCTCGGACTGCAGCCCACCAGCCTCCTCTGGGATTCTCCAGGCAACAATGCTGGAGTGGGTAGCCACTCCCTTCTCCAGGGGATCTTCCCGACCCAGGGATTGAACCAGGGTGTCCTGCATTGCAGGCATATTCTTTACCATTTGAGCCACCAGATTACTTGAACTTGTTAAAACACTGATTCTGAAGGTAAGGAATATGGCACCAGATTGTGTATTTCAGACAGGCTTCTCAAATGTGCTCATGCTGGTAATCAAGACCATTTTGAGTGTCACAAGATTGTAAATTGTCAACTACCTGCCCTCTTAGGCCCTCTTAAGTTCAAGCCCAGATTATTGCAGTAGGCTCTTAATATTTCCTTGTTTCAGTTGCTCCATGCCTCCTCCAATATATCTTCCACATTACTACCTAAGTGACCTTATTAAAATTTCAAGCCTGGTCATTTTTATTCCCCTACTTGAGATTTCTCAATGGGTAAAGTTCAAGCTCAGCCATATCACCTAGGCTCCTCTTGAACTGCCATTTACTTATTTCTCTGGTTAAGAGTCCCAAAAAGGGCCAAGTTGCTATATCTATTTGTATATCAATGGTATATTGATATATAAAATGGTATATTGATATATAAAGATACATATATCTTTGTATACATTGATATACAGTAGAAAATCCACCAAACTGGGTAGCCCTCCTACCTAACTCATTCCTACTTGCCTTTCAGAATTCAGCTTGTTGCCAGCATATTCTGATGTTTCTTGCTCTGTTTCGATTCCCTACCACTTTTTCTATGAGAAGCACCTGTTCCTGATTTCAACACCGTGGTTTTCCAACTTGAGCATGCAACTCCTGGAGGGGAAAAAACTTGACTTTATTTTGTATGATACTTATTTGTGGGTGAATGGACAAAGCAATTAACACATGAATGAACTAGTGAACAAACATGGGAGCAAAAAAGGTAACAATACAGTTGAGTGCAGATGAGGAAAGCATTCATGTTAATTTTTGGATCATGCTCTAGAGATACAAATTTCTGATGAATTTATATTTTAAGTGTAGTCATTGAACGAACTGGACTTAATTATGAAAATTTGAGTCCAAGACACACAAAATCATAAAATTACCCGAAAAGATTTTGTTTCACTTCATTTCTTATAAAGCAATGATCCAAAGTAATGATAGTTATATTCACCAGTATGCTACCGATTATCAAAAATGAAACAATCTTAAGTGGTACATAAGTGTTGAACAATTAGTTTTTATTTCATAGTACTGTATATGAAAGCAAAAAATTGCTCATAGAGATACTAGTTTAATAGCTCGAAAGAAAATATGAGAAAATGGAAAATATTTTGAAATGGAACAAAAATAGCTGAATTGAAAATTCAAAATACTAAGGAGCCTAGCTTTAAAATGATACCGAGAAATTCCCCGCTATCTCTAGGTTTTTTGGTTTTTATTTTTGACCTCTTAGAAATTATCCTGTAGTTTTCATCTAGAACCATTGATATCTTTCAAATAAACCAACTTTGTATATATCTTGACTCACATCATTGATTTATGTTAAATTAGGAATACATCTTTTAAAAATTTTGCACCCTTTCATGCTCATTAGGAGATTACTGTTACATGACTGTGCCGAGTGAGTAAAATACTCATTAGGATTACCATAAGCTTCTCTTGTATAGGATTAAAGAAGACCCAAGTAAATTATTTACGTAATTGCTTTGCTCTGGCACCACAAGCGTATCATTTGGTTGAGCAGTGCCAAGCCTGGGCCTGGGTGATGTTGGGGATTGGTAATTGGATATGGGACTTACATAACTTGAAAAAAGACTCCATCTAACTCAAGAGAATTGTGACAGCTGCTCAGTAGCTGATGTTGGAAATGATCCAACATGTGGTTTAACCCTTCTTGTAAATGGCTATCTCATGTTACTCAGTGGCTTCATAAGACCCTCATATTTATCATCAGAAACCACACAAAAGTTATTGGATGAATCTGCCAAGAAAACAGGTGCAATTAGACAATTCGAGCTGTGATCTCATCTATTACACTGAATTATCAGGTAAGGCTGACTTTTGCCTCAGTTTCTTCATCTGCTAATAGATTTGATAATGCTGACCCTGGAGAGAATGAAAAATTTTTTAACTAAACATTATTAGTAGGATAAAAGCAATATGGGTAAATCAGAAAAAAAAAAATACAGATTCATGTTCAGTTCAGTTCAGTCGCTCAGTCGTGTCCAACTCTTTGCGACCCCATGAATGGCAGCACGCCAGGCCTCCCTGTCCATCACCAACTCCTGGAGTTCACTCAGACTCACGTCCATCGAGTCAGTGATGCCATCCAGCCATCTCATCCTCTGTCGTCCCCTTCTCCTCCTGCCCCCAATCCCTCCCAGCATCAGAGTCTTTTCCAATGAATCAACTCTTCGGGTGAGGTGGCCAAAGTACTGCCTAGGAAAATCTTTGTTGTTCAGTTGCTCAGTCCAACTCTTGTACAGCCCCATAGACTGTAGCCTGCTGGGCTCGTCTGTCCATGGGATTTTCCTCGCAACGACACTGGAGTAGGTTACCATTTACTCCTCCAGGGGATCCTCTTGACCTAGGGATTGAACTCACATCTCCGTCTATCCTGCACTGCAGGCGTATTCTTTACACTGAGTCACCCGGGAAGCCCTAGGAAAAACTGGAAATATGTAATTATTTACTATGTGTCTTCTAGATTTGTGTTGGTACAGGAATTACACTTGTGTAGAACGATGCTTTTATTTTTCAGGAATTTCTAAGTAATATTGCCATAAGAATACCTACAAAAATGCCTACATAATAACTTGATCAGAATAGAAAAAAAAAAAGAATCACTACAATGGCACTTAGCAAGGAAAGCTGAAATTATCTTTTCACCCTGATTTTACTATGACACAAATCTGTATCCCACTTATCTTTCTGGAGAAGGAAATGGCAATTCACTCCAGTACTACTGCCTGGAAAATCCCATGGACAGAGGAGCCTGGTAGGCAACAGTCCATGGGGTCGCAAAGAGTCAGACACGACTGAGCGACTTCCTTCACTTCACTTATCTTTTTATCTTCAGTGCATAACAAAGTACATAATAGAATTCCTAATATGTTCTTATAAATGAATAGATAAATGGCAAAGGAGAAAACCTGTTTATTCCAGACTTTGAACTATATTTGGTTATTCTGCTTATCAGTCACCAGGGGGCAGTTGAAGCCTATATTTTGATCCTCTCTGGGGCTCACTGAAATATGTTCTCATGTCAACAGGCCCAAATCCAGGCCAGTCAGCTTTTTCTAGAAGATAATGCAATTGAATTAAAACCTAATATAAAGACCTCAGAATGTGCTTCTGGTGTATATTAAGATGAAGCTACACTGAGATGCTATTTTACTGGGATAATAATAATGTAGATATTATTTTACTGGGATCATTTTCTGAAGCTAGTAATTCAGACAGCAAATTGATTTAAATAGCACAACTGAAATAATTATATTTCAGCTATTTTATCAAGAAAGTACAGTATGTAAATTCTTAATAGTTTCTAGTATGTTTTCCATCACTATGCTCCTCTCTCAGAAAGCCCTTTTAAAAGAGAATAATATTCATATTTTTCTCTTACAATGTAACTTTGTTTAATATATATATATGTGTGTATATATAAATATATGTGTGTATATATATATATGTGTGTGTGTGTGTGTGTGCGTGCATGTCATGAAGTGCTAAGTCACTTCAGCAATGTCTGACTCTTTGCGACACTATAGACTGTAGCCTGCCAGGCTCCTCTGTTCATGGGATTCTCCAGGCAAGAATACTGGAGTGGGTTGCCATGCTGTCCCCCAGAAATATATATATATATATATATACACACACACACACACATGTATATGTGTGTGTATGTATATATGTATTCACAAATATATACATATATATATTCATAAATAGAGCCTCATATAGTTCAAATGAATGCTGGCTTGTGAAAACAGTGAAGAAAGCCAATGAATCAAGGTAGATGGAATCTGCACTCATGGTGGATTGTTGCTCATAAAACAGTTTTGATACTGGACCTGGTACTCATCACATCTATAAATGCTTTGGCTTTCTGCCTGGGATCACGAGAATTAAGTGATAATAAGGGCCTTCCAGTTATTTTATACCTTTGTATTTTAAAATTATTTGTGAAGGGCACAGCTTTAAGAATTTATCCCTCCTAGACAGCTTCTTATATCAAAGTTGGGCTTTGGCAGCATAAGAGTCACTAAATAGAGTAATCGAACTAGAGATGTCCATTAAACCGAGCCTGTGTGATGTGCTTCCCTGGTGGCTCAGGGGGTAAAGCATCTGCCTGCAATGCAGGAGACCTGGGTTCAATCCCTGGGTCGGGAAGATCCCCAGGAGAAGGAAATGGAAACCCACTCCAGTACTCTTGCCTGGAAAATCCCATGGACGGAGAAGCCTGGTAGACTACAGTCCATGGGATCACAAAGAGTCGGACACGACTGAATGACTTCACTTACTTTGTGTGATGTGCAGGTGACTTAGGTAGCAATACAGCTGCCAGCAAATCTGGAAAACTCAGCAGTGGCCACAGGACTGTAAAGGTCAGTTTCCATGCCAATCCCAAAGGAAGGCAATGCCAAAGAATCTTCAAACTACTCCACAATTGCACTCATTTCACATTAGCAAAGTTATGCTCAAAATTCTCCAAGCTAGGCTTCAACAGTACACGAACCGAGAACTTCCAGATGTTCAAGCTGGATTTCGAAAAGGCAGAGGAACCAGAGATCAAATTGCCAACATCCGTTGGATCATAGAAAAAGCAAGAGAATTTCAGAAAAACATCTGCTTCACTATCTATTCTAAAAAGCCTTTGACTGTGTGGATCACAACAAACTGGAAAATTCTTTTAAGATATGGGAATACCAGACCATCTCACCTGCCTCCTGAGAAACCTGTATACAGATCAAGAAGCAACAGTTAGAACTGGATATGGAACAATGGACTGGTTCCAAATAGGAAAAGGAGTATGTCATGGCTGTGTATTGTCACCCTGCTTATTTAACTTATATGCAGAGTAAATCATGCGAAATGCTGGACTGGATGAAACACAAGCTGGAATCAAGATTGCAGGAGAAGTATCAGTAACCTCAGATAGGCAGATGACAACACCCTTATGGCAGAAAGCGAAGAGGAACTAAAGAGGCTCTTGATGAAGGTGAAAGAGGACTGGAAGAGCTAGCTTAAAACTCAGTATTCAAAAAGTGAAGATCATGGCATCCAGTCCCATCACTTCATGGCAAACAGGTGAGAAAACACTGGAAAATAGTGAGAGACTTCATTTTCTTGGGCTCAAAAATCACTGCAGATGGTGACTACAGCCATGAAATTAAAGACGCTTGCTCCTTGGAAGAAAAACTGTGACCAACCTAGACAGCATATGAAAAAGCAGAGACATCACTTTGCCAACAAAGGTCTGTCTAGTTAAAGTTATGGTTTTTCCAGTAGTCATGTATGGATGTGAGAGTTGGACCATAAAGAAGGCTGAGCTCCAAAGAATTGATGCTTTTGAACTGTGGTGTTGGAGAAGACTCTTGAGAGTCCCTTGGACTGCAAGGAGATCCAACTAGCCCATCCTAAAGGAAATCGACCCTGAATATTCTACGGAAGGACTGATGTTGAAGCTGAAGCTCCAATACTTTGGCCACCTGTGGCAAAAAGCAGACTCATTAGAAAAGACCCTGATGCTGGGAAAGACTGAAGGCAGGAGAAGGGGACGACAGAGGATGAGACAGTTGGATGGCATCACCGACTCAATGGACATGAGTTTGAATAATCTCCAGAAGATGGCGAAGGACAGGGAAGCCTGGCGTGCTGCAGTCCATGAGGTTGCAGAGTTAGACACGACTGAACGACTAAACAGCAGATGGCGCTAGTGGTAAAGAACCCGCCTGCCAATGCAGGGGCTGTAAAGAGATGAAGATAGGATCCCTGAGTGGGAAGATCCCCTGGAGAAGGGAATGGTAACCCACTCCTGTATTCTTGCCTGGAGAATTCTATGGACAGAGGAGCCTGGCAGGCTACAGTCCATGGGGTTGGAAAGAGTCGGACGAAACTTAGCATGCATGCACACACACATCATGAGATTTGGGGAGTGTTCAGCAAGGCTAATACAGTGTGTGTGTGTGAGTGCTCTGGTCTTCCTCCCAGTTTTACCATTATTGAGCTAAATGACTTCATTAGTCACTTAAATGTTCTACATGACAGATGTCTGTCAACAACACATCTTTCTGCTAAGGATGCTAGGAGTATAATAAAGAATGAGAATTATGGGCATTCCTCTTCTGAGGTGTGACATGAAATCAGTTACAGTAAAAGACTTTTTACAAGTCTTTAAATATATGCTGTACTTTTCTCCCTAGTAATGGGGCTCATAAAACAACTTTGTGTATGGGATCAATCTCCCATATTTTACCCCATCCATAAGCATTGGGGTTTCAGCAGACCTAGTTCATGAAAAAACACAGATATTTTCACTGACCAGCTGCATTTCCTATATTCCTGATATAATTCTTTCACTTTTTAGAGACTTCGTAGAGATCTCCAGCCAATTGGTGAACTTTTTTTCGTTATTATCCAACACTCCCTTCATGTTCTCCCTTCCCTCTCTACCCGCTTAGATTTCATGGTTTATCAATAAAACTCCCTTATAATGACCCTGAACTTCTATCTTCTTTTTTTTCTAATCACACACAGTGTGGATTAAACCTAATTATCCTGAGGGCTTCCTCCCTGTGTGCACCTGAACACCTGAATTTTGCTGAGGAAAATTATACAACCCTTCTCTAAGTTTCACTCTAAAACAGCAATGACAACATTCTTAAAAATAACTGGCATGACCTTTTCAAAAACATTAATATCAAGAAAGAATGGAAGACTGAAAAAAGAAAAAGGAAAGAAACGAGTCAGGAACTGTTCCATATTAAGAAATAATGAAGAGACATGAGTATTTAAAGCAATGTGTAAACACACAAAACACAACTATTAAGAACATTATTAGGGCAATTAGAAAACTTGGAAAATGAACTGTGGTATCAGTGTTAAAGTTCCTGAGTGTTACCTTTGTATTCAAGTAAAAAGACCTTGTTCCCCAGTGAAGCATTTAGGGGCAAAGTGTCACACTGTGGTGTGTGTGTTAGTTGCTCAGTTGTGTTTGCCTCTTTTGCGACCCCATGGACTGGGGTCAGGCTCCTCTGTTCATAGAATTCTCCAGGCAAGAATACTGGAGTGGGTTACCATTCCCATCTCCAGGGGATCTTCTTGACCCAGGGACCTCCAGGGGATCTTCTTGACCCAGGGACTGAACCCAGGCCTCCTGCATTACAGGCAGATTCTTCATTGTCAGAGCCACCAGGGAAGCCTGTCACATTGCAACTGACTCTCAAACAGTTCAACAACAGAAATGTATATTAAATATGAAGAGAGAGAAAGAACATGTTAATCTAAGGGAAGGGGATGTAAATACTTATTTCAGATATGTTTGAAATTTTTCAAAGTAAAATTCTGAAAACAAGTAATGATCACAAATCTCAATGAACACTTTTCACTGCCCAAGAACCCTCCTACACTTTTCTAGTCTATACATTCCCCACTCCCCTGAAATGCCTATTTTACCCTCTTTTCCTGAACTAACAACACTGCCTCATGCTTTATCAAGGAACAACTGCAATCAGACAAGAAGTCAACAATCAGACAAGCACCCTCATTAGTTCAGTTCAGCCGCTCAGTCGTGTCTGACTCTTTGTGACCCCATGGACTGCAGCACACCAGGCATCCCTGTCCATCACCAGCTTCTGGAGCTTGCTCAAACTCATGTCCATCAAGTTGGTGATGCCATCCAACCATCTTATCCTCTGTCATCTGCTTCTCCTCCTGCCTTCAGTCTTTCCCGGCATCAGGGTCTTTCCCAAGGAGTCAGTTCTTCACATCAGGTGGCCAAAGTATTGGAGCTTCAGCTTCAGCATCAGTCTTTCCAATCAATATTCAGGACTGATTTCCTTTACGATTGACTGGTTGGATCTCTTTGAAGTCCTAGGGACTCTCAAGAGTCTTCTCCAACACCACAGTTCAAAGGCATCAATTCTTCAGCGCTCAGCTTTCTTTATAGTCCACCTCTCACATCCATACATGACTACTGGAAAAACCATAGCTTTGACTAGAAGGACCTTTGTTGGCAAAGTCATGTCTCTGCTTTTTAATATGCTCTCTAGGTTTGTCATAGCTTTTCTTCCAAGGAGCAAGCATCTTAATTTCATGGCTGCAGTCATCATCTGCAGTGATTTTGGAGCCCCCAAAATAGTCTCTCACTGTTTCCACTATTTCCCCATCTATTTGCCATGACGTGATGGAACTGGATGCCATGATCTTTGTTTTTTGAATATTGAGTTTTAAGCTAGGTTTTTCACTCTCTCTTTCACTTTCGTCATGAAGCTCTTTAGCTCCTCTTTGCTTTCTGCCATAAGGGTGGAGTCATCTGCATATCTGAGGTTACTGATCTTTCTCCCGGGAATCTTGATTCCAGCTTGTGTTTTATCCAGTCCAGCATTTCACATGATTTACTCTGCATATAAGTTAAATAAGCAGGGTGACAATACACAGCCTTGATGTACTCAAGGCATAATCAATAAAGCAGACATAGATGTTTTTCTGGAATTCTCTTGCTTTTTCTGGAATTCTTTTGCACAACTGCACTCATTTCACACGCTAGCAAAAAATTCTCCAAGCCAGGCTTCAACAGTATGTGAACCGTGAACTTCCAGATGTTCAAGCTGGATTTAGAAAAGGCACAGGAACCAGACATCAAATTGCCAACATCCGTTGGATCATAGAAAAAACACCCTCATCACTCATCACTAAAGCTATCAGCCTTCCTGAACCTGGACCCACATGTTCAGCCTTTCCTCTGTCTCTGCACTGTGCTTCTCTCTTTCTCAATGACTGCCTTCCTGCATTTGTCCCCCTCTTTTTCATCTGAAGTTTCTCCCTGGCAGCACAGTCATTTAGCCAAGTAGGTCCCCTCTTTTATAAAAACCATGTCTTGATCACAGATCCTGAGAACTGCCCCATTTCTCTGCTCCCATTCACAGTGAGGAAGGCTTCATCACTGAGTTGTCTATAGGTACTGTCTCCACTTCTTCACCTGCCACTCATTTACTCATGGAAATTACATTCCAATGAAGCTATTCATGTCAAGGTCAAGGGAAACTACATTAATCAACCTCTTGGTAACACTGTAATAAGTGACCACTCTCCTTCCTTAGACACATTCTTCCCTTGATTTCCATTCTACAAAACTGTCTGATTTTCCTCCTAACTTATGGCTGCTGTCTTTCAGTCTGTTTGCTAATGTCTCTTGTTGTTGTTTAGTTACTAAGTCATGTCCAACTCTTCTGCCATCCCATGGACTGTAGCCCACCAAGCTCCTCTGTCCATGAGATTTCCTAGGCAAGGATACTGGTGTGGGTTGCCATTTCCTTCTCCAGGAGATCTTCCCAACCCAGGGATTGAACCTATGTCTCCTCCATTGGCAGGTGGATTCTTCACCACTGAGCCACTAGGGAAGGCCAACTTCTCTTCCGCTAGATCTCTAATTGTTAGTTCTCAAATCCTAATCACATGACTTAGTTTTTTTTTTCTTTACCTGTACTGCTACTGCTGCTGCTGCTAAGTTGCTTCAGTCGTATCTGACTCTGTGCGACCCCATAGACAGCCTCCTACCAGGCTCCTCTGTCTCTGGGCTTCTCCAGGCAAGAACACTGGAGTGGGTTGCCATTTCCTTCTCCAATGCATGAAAGTGAAAAGTGAAAGTCAAGTCGCTCAGTCGTGTCTGACTCTTAGTGACCTCATGGACTGCAGCCTACCAGGCTCCCCCATCCATGGGATATTCCAGGCAAGAGTACTGGAGTGGGGTGCCATTGCCTTCTCTGCTTTACCTGTAACCTCCCCCTAAATCAAGGGTTCTTAACTGTTTTTAGAAGTAAAGTGAAGCCTATGAATTCTCTCCCATATTTAAATGCAAAAAATAAACATTTTAGAATTACACAGGAAACTATACTGAAATGTAATTATAAGATTTTTCCAAATAAATAAATGATATTATTCATTCATTTTATTAACACAGAAATAAGGCAATGCATTTCAAATACCGGTAAGCTTCATGTCTTATTATTTTAAAATATCAGTGTAAAGGCTTATTCAAGTTATCTCTTAACTTGTAAAATGACATCAAATTGTGAGATGGTTTTCAACAGGACAACATATCATATATATTACTTGGTATGGTATGTCAGAAATTCCTTCAGTTTCAAATATTTGTTTTAATGGTTGCAAGTATCGAAAATCTTGATTGGCTAAGGTATACATATTTTTGCAAATGGAGTTAAAGCCTCTTTACCTTACTTTAAAGGACCAAAAAATAATCTTATCTCAAAGAACACCAGAATTCTCAATGGCTTTTTGTGTTTAACTATAATAAGATTCAGTCCCAAGATCAAAGACTGTAAGCTGGGACAAAATCTTTAATAGAGTTTATATCAGGAAGAAAAGGGTTTTAGATCTGTGGTTCAGATTTAATACCATCAAGATAGAAGTAACTTCTGAAGGAGTCCTCTGTAGTTTCTAGGTGTTCATGGATTTCTTTTTTTAGAAAAATTGATAACCATCTCAGAGTAAAGCACATCCTTTAGCATTTCAGTTTGGAAAGGATGTCAGCCTCTATTCTGGTCTTCCCAATCAGCTGCTAATCCTTACAATATTTTTTTAAGTATAAAACATAATAGGTTTGAAATGAAAACTTTATCTCATTCACATGGTTAAAAATAACTGCCAGGTAAGGCAGTACATGGATAAATCATTCTTTTCAAGATATTCTGACTGTGGAATTTCTTTTTTTTTTTTTTTCATAAAAATTAAAGCAACTGTCCTTAATTCAAAGAAGCACTTAGGTATTGCTCTCTGGGAAGGCCAGTGAACTATTTGGTAAACATACATTCAATATCCTGGTCCTCTTATTGGCGATTTTTTAAATTCAATGATTCAGAGGGATTATCAAGGATAATACTGATGACTTTGATGGTGGTTGGCAAAGGTTCTCACAAGACTTCAAGAAGGGTTTACATTCCCAGTGCATGTCTGTGTAGAAAACAAGAAGTGATGATATCATGAGATGCTTCCTTTTCTGTTAAGGTAGCAATACCAGATACATTACCAAGCCTTGCTGGGACCGGTCAGGAAAGGTAGTTGTCTCCAACCTTCTTGGCACTAGGGACTGGTTTCATGGAAGATGATTTTCCCACAGACTGGGGACAGGGAAAATGATTTGGGGATGATTCAAGAACATTATGTCTGTTGTGCTAATGATAATCTATTTGCAGATGCTCCCCAGTGCCAGCATCATGGCCTCAGCTCTATCTCAGATCATCAGGCATCAGACTCTCATAAGCGGTCACAACCTAGATCCCTCCCACGCGCAGTTCACAGCAGGGTTCGCACTCCTGTGAGAATCTAATGCCATGGCTGATCTGACAGGAGATGGAGCTCAGGTGGTAATGTGTGCAGTGGGGAAGAGCTATAAACACAGATGAAGCTTTGTTCGCTTTCCTGCTGCTCACCTTCTGCTGTGTGGCCCAAGTTCCTAACAGGTCATCGACCAGTTACTGGTCTGTGGCCTGGAGTTTGGGGACCCCTGATGTAAGAAGTACAAGTCTTTTTTCCAGTTGAAGATTTGTTTGGAAAAATAATTTTTTAAAAAACAGAGCAATAAAACAACTTTTCACCATTTCCAACATGTCCAAAGCCCTGATCATTTCCAAAAGAGACTCACAAAATAAGAATTCTGCTTCCAGGTGCATATGCAAGGAGAATGCTGGGGCTGTCAATTCCTCTACTGCTTATTTCAAAATGCTAAGATATTTTGATAATTCTACAATGTATCAAAATATCTGGCATTAGAACCTTTCCAAGATTTCTGTTGGTCTGAAACCTTGGGAGTTAACCACGTGAAATCTGAAACTGGCCCCCATTCAAGGAGGGCAAGAAGAGACTGAAGAAAAAGGCAGATCCCTCTAGATTGATAGGTGGACAGTTTAACAAGCAAAGGAGCTTACATGTGAGGCTTATCTTGGGTGGCTGCAAGACAAGTCGATTTACGGACTTGCCACCCCCCAATCTTAAAAGTTTATGTGGAGGCCTTAACTGGGTCCAGTCATATATTGAGTCCAGATGGTCTCAACACCTTATTTTCTCAAATTTACGACGTCCTTGCAAACAGCTCCCACGATGGGAACAGTGGGCAGAATGTATATTCCGAAGACAGGGTGAGGATGAGGAGCCTCAGGTCGCCCAGGTTCAGCCGGAGGGTCAACCAGTTGTCATGTCCTTAATTGGAGGAACTCTTCCTACTATTTCTCTTCTGTTTCAGTCTAAAAGCCAACCTGAACATTTTCAGTGACATTGTTAAACTAAATTCTCTCTTTAGTTTATAGGATGTTAGAGAAAAGAATTTTGTTAAATGGTAAATCCAAGTTTTGGGAGTATCTTAGCTCTTCCTCTTGAGATTTCCTTGCATGAAAAAGCCTGCTGTTTGCAAGAATTTTTTTTTTAATTAAAACACTAATTTTAGAGGCACAAAAGAACTGAAAAACTAGACTTCATACAAATTTAAAATTTCTGCATTGCAAAAGACACTGTCAAGGGAATGAAAAGTTAAGTCACAGATTGGGAGGAAATATTCGCAAAAGATATTTCCAATGAGGTATGAATAATCTAAAATACACGAAGAACTCCTAAAATTCAACAACAAGAAAACAAACAACTTGATTTTAAAATGGGCCAAAACCCTTAACACATACTCCCCCAGAGAAGATAACACAGCTGGGAAATAAGCATATGAAAACGATGTTCTACATTATCTGTCATCAGGGAAATGCAGGTTCAGACAATTATGACAGCATTACACACCGAACAGAATGGTCAAAATCCAGAACACTGATGATACCCAATACTGAGGAAGACGTGGAGCAACAGGAACCCTCACTCATCCTTGATAGGAACTCAGTCACTTTGGAAAACAGGTTGATGGTTTTTTACAAAATTAAACACACTCCTACCACGTGATCTAGCAATCATACTCCTTGGTATCTACCCAAAGGAGCTGAAAATTTATACCCACATAAAAACCTTCACACAATGTTTACTGTGACTTTATTCATAACTGCCAAAACCTGGGAGCAATCAAGATGTCTTTTGGCTTCCCTGGCGGCTCACACGGTAAAGAATCCGCCTGCAATGCAGGAGACCCAGATTCAATCCCTGGGTTGGGAAGATCCCCTGGAGAAGGGAATGGCTACCCATTCCAGTATTTTTGCCTGGAGAATTCCATGGACAGAGTAGCCTGGTGGGCTACAGTCGGGATCACAGAGAGTCAGACATGACTGAGTGACTAATACACAAGATGTGTTTTACTCGGTGAATGGATAAATAAAGCATGGTACATCTAGACAACAGAATATTATTCAGTGCTCAAAAGAAATGAACTATCAAGTCATAGAAAGACACAGAAGAAACTTAAATTCGTATTACCAAGTGAAAGAAAACAATCTGACTACATACTGTATGATTCCAACTATACAATATTCTGAAAAAGGCAAAACTATGGAGATCGTAAAATAATCAATGGTTGTTTGGGATTGGGGAGATGGAGGGATGAATAGGAGTACAGAGGATTTGTATGGCAGTGAAACTATGTGCAAAACTTCAGTGGTGTGTGCCTGTCATTAAACATTTGTCCAAGTCCACAGAAAGTTCAATACCTTGAGTGAAACCCTAAACTACTGACTTGAGGTGACAATGAGCCAATGTAGGTTCATTAATTGTAACAAATGTGTCACTCTGGTGGAGAATGTTGATAACAGGGGAGACATGACATATAGAGGGGCAGGGGGTATGTGGGAAATCCCTGTACCTTCCACTCTATTTTAACCTAAAACTACTCTTAAAAGTAGTCTATTAAAAAACCACCAGTGTAGCCTTTGCATCCCATCACATTAAATGTACAAGTGTCTGAGACAAAATGTAGTCATGTTGGTCTTATTGTGGGTTTAATAATTCCCTTAAGAAGTGATGGGCATAAATGATAATATGATATCACCAACAACTGTAGTAACATGTGAAAATATCCAAATATCTATGCTTTCCTTGGGTTACAAATTGCAGATACTGATAACAATACTCTGGTTTGTTGTCCACATTAATAATTGAAGGAAATGCAAATTTTCACTTAGAGGAAAGTGAAAATAAAGATGTAATTTCTTCCCAATCAAATTCATGAACATCTGCCCTCAAGGATCTCAGCCATTCTTGTGGCTTTAAATTCTATCTACGTGCTGCCGAATAACTCCACATTTGTTCACTTACTTCACATTTACATTTAGTTTGTAAGGATAGTTAGCATTTGTTGAGAGCTTATCACATGCTAGCACAATTCTATTTACTAAATCATTTATTTCTCAAAACAACACTATCAGGTAAGTTGTTATTTTCATTTTACAAAAAAAAGAAAGCTGAAGCACAAGACTGTTTGATAGCTTGTTCCAGGCTTCCCAGCCACTGAATGGTAGAGTGCACAAGGGAGCCCAGGCACTCTGCCTCCCAAGCCTGTGCCCTTAGCCTCTAAGCAACCCTTCCCCTAACTGGTGCCTTGAACTCAAGTTGGACCAGTAGGAGTATAGATCCCCTCCCCTAGAACAGAACCTGCCCCAGCCTTTCCACCTCATAGTAAATGGCACCACCATCCACCAGTTAACACTCAAAACCCAGAGTATAGAAGATTTCCCTTACCCCGTCAATCCACTCCAAAATATAATTCCACAAACTAATAGCAGTACTATCTCCAACCCGTATCCAACAATCTTCCCACTTTTTTAACAATTCCAATCCTGCCATTCTAGTTCCATCTTTACCATCTCTAGTCTAGACCACTAAAATAGCATCCCAAACTGGTCTCATTTCCCTCCTTGTCTCCAATTTAATCCCTTCACCCAGAGGAGCTACAGTGCACTTTCTGAAACATGAGTCAAGGGAGTCACCTGCCTCCACCTCAAGTTGGACACCTCCGTACTCGAGTCCCCAAAATCCTTTCTGATTTGCCCCTGCCTCTCCCTCCAAACTCATCTCATATTCCCTTCCCCTCATTTGCTACCACGACTGACACTGGATTTTTGTTCCTTTCCAGTTTTTTTTCTCACTCAACCATATTTGCCATTTATTTTTAAAGAGAGGGAAGAGGGCATAGGGGCAAATTACAAACCACCAGCACCTACTTGATCAGGAAATACTGCAAAACATTTCATAATATAAAGTCAGGATCAATAGCTCCTTTTCTGCCTCAAAACATGTATTACCTACTAAACAATGTGAAGCTTATTGGAGGCTGATAAGAGCAGTTTCAGTAAACTGGTGGAGGTGAAATCCTGATTGGAGTGGTTCCTAAAAGAATAGGCAGGAATTGGAGATCATCTTCAAGTCTACCTGTCACAATAAGCTAGAAGAGTTGGGGGATCAATAGCCCACGGATAAATAAAGTCACTGCAGTGAGCCAGGGTGGTGATCTTAAACTGAAATGAAATCAGTGAGAATGGTGCATTTTTTTTTCCTCCAGCTACTTGAAGTGTGCAGGTGCAGACTTTCTGAGCCGACAACTTTGGGCAAACTAGTGGTTTTACTCTCTAGACTTGAAGTCACTTCCCTTCCCTTCTCAGATATATCCAGAATCCGACCCCTTTGCACCACCAACACTGTTCCTATCCTGGTCCAAGCTACCCCTTGCTTGCCCAGGTTATTTCCTCTAGCCATCTAAGTGATCTCCTGCATCTGTCCTTGCCCCAGTGCAACAAAATAGCAGCTGGGTGTTGAAAACATAAATTGGGACCCATGTCAGCTCAGTATTCTACAGTGGATTCCCATCTCACTCAGAGTCAAAGCAATGATCCTCCATGGCCTGTCCCTCCTCTCACTGCTTCTCACATCTTCCAGCACCCTGCTTGTTCTTGCCACTCGGGCCACTCTGGCTTTCCTGCCCCTTACACACCAGACACACTCCCTCCTTACCCGTTGGCATTTGTTCTCCCAGTTGTCTAGAAAGCTCTTCTCCCAGATGTCCATGTGGCTAAGCTACTCACTTCAGACCTTCGGATCTTCAGTCAAAATTCACTTTCTCCGTGACAACTTCCTATTCATCCTATCTAAAACTCCATTACATCCTACACTCATGCACACATAATTCTATTCTTCCCTGCTTTATTTTCTCTCTAGCCTGTATTATTTTCTAACATACTATAAATTATATTTTACTCATTTATTTTGTTTATTGTTTGTTTCCACTAAAAATGTAAATTCTATAAGAAAAAATTACTTAAAAAATTACTGCTGTCTTCTTATATCTATTATACAGAATAATTGTTGAAGGCAAATTACTGTTTTGTAGGCACTTCATTTTGTTCACCATCTTTCACAGTTTGGTCTAGATTCAAAATCAGGGTTCAACACATAGCTCATTTTCCAAGCCAATGAATTCCTTATTCCTTCCTGTTATGCAAAAGTTATTCCTTTTTCTGGTTATGTTTAAATCAAAGAATCAACAAGTTTAAAACTTGCCTTTTTTTTTTTTTTTTTGTCATAAGCGCAGGCAGGATTTATCTACATAATCATGAGATCTCAGACAAAATGAAAATAGGGATTCTTCCTCATTCAAAAAGTAGTAAGGATTTCAAGATGGTGAAGCAGAGCACTAATCCAAACGTGGGGCCCTGTGAGACTGCACAAGTCATAGTCCCATGATGGTTGCCACATAGGCAGTTTTTTTGTTAGAGCTAGATTTTTTTAAAAACTTACAAAAGCACGTGATTTGGTAGTTAGGATTCCTTTTTTGTGTTTTCTCATGTCCATGTTCCATTATGAGTCTGTATTTTAAAGGTTTAAAGATTCTAAAGAGTCTATTAATAAATCATTAGTCATGTATGCCACATAACCCCTTTTTCTGATTTCAATTTGACATCTTGTTTATATAAATTTCCATCTACTTATAATTATTGTCTCTTTTGTTAACAATTTAGGGCTTTCCTCATAGCTCAGTTGGTAAAGAATCTGCCTGCAGTACAGGAGACCCAGGTTTGATTCCTGGGTAGGGAAGATCCCCTGGAGAAGGAAATGGCAGCCCACTCCAGTATTCTTGCCTGGAGGATCTGATGGACAGAGGAGCCTGCAGGCTACACACGGCCTTGTGGTCTCAAGAGTCGGACACGACTTAGCCACTAAACCACCACCATGTTAACAATTTAAGATTACAAATCTCACTGCTGTGATATTTTTTAGGACATTGATTTACCACATAAATATGCACTACTTATAACAGAAATATTAAACATGCTCATTAAATCAAAAAGAACTGAGTAAAAATCTATAAATGTAAATAACAGCACTTGGCTCTTTAAGAAATTTAGGCATTACATGATAGGAAAGCAGACTATTTGTTGAAATATCAATTTTCCTAAAGCCAATTAGCCAAATAATCAATTTGTTGAATGACTAACTTGCCAAGTTTGCTAAATTAATGTGGTTTAACATAAATATTTAGCAACTTGAGTAAGACTGATTTTGGTTACTGATGATGACAGATATAGAAAAATTATACACACATTTTTATATTATAATATGTGATATTCACAGTGTCATATATATGTATATATTATATGCATATATATGCATATATTTGTATATATATTTATACATGTGAAGTGAAAGTCGCTCAGTCGTGTCTGACTTTTTGTGACCCAATGATTATCCAGTCCATGGAATTCTCCAGGCTCTCCTGAAGGCGGATTCTTTACCAGCTGAGCCACCAGAGAAGCCCAATAAAACTATCCATTCTCCAGGGGATCTTCCTGACTCAGGAATCAAACTGGGGTCTCCTGCATTGCAGGTGGATTCTTTACCAACTGAGCTATGAAGGAATATTTATTACATACTTACATATATAGCTAACTTGTTACAAGACTAGGTGTACTGGAAGTAAAGATATCTGGGAGGGATGATTATAATCCTGAAAGGACCACGTGTTTAGCACGAGTTAAATAGAAAAATGAAATAAAACACAATAGGAATGAACACTTTATATATTAAATATTGTATGCCATTTGCTGGTGGAGATACTCAAAGAATTTTATGAAAGAATCTTAAAAATATTAAAAGTTTGACAAATAGAAATAAACAAAATGAGGTCCCTAATCCAATGCTTTTGAACTGTGGTGTTGGAGAAGACTCTTGAGAGTCCCATGGACTGCAAGGAGATCCAACCAGTCCATTCTAAAGGAGATCAGTCCTGGGTGTTCTTTGGAAGGAATGATGCTAAAGCTGAAACTCCAGTACTTTGGCCACCTCATGCGAAGAGTTGACTCATTGGAAAAGACTCTGATGCTGGGAGGGATTTAGGGGAAGGAGGAAAAGGGGATGACAGAGGATGAGATGGCTGGACGGCATCAACGACTCGATGGACATGAGTTTAAGTGAACTCCAGGAGTTGGTGATAGACAGGGAGGCCTGGCGTGCTGCAATTCATGGGGTTGCAAAGAGTTGGACACAACTGAGCGACTGAACTGAACTGAATCACTTTATTGATATATTGAAAAGTTAGGAAAGTTTTCCTTTTTATTATAAACAATATAGATTCTTCCTTCAAGAAAGTGTGCCTATTTCAACAACTCCTGGTTAAAAATCACAACATCAGCATATGTCTGTAACAAGATTTTTCACCTACTTCTAACTTATTCCATATTTTTGAATGACATTTTCTAACACTAAAAGCATTTTAAGTATCCTCTTTAGTATCTTTTAGCCTCTGCCTCATAGTCTATTTAAATTAAAAAATTTAAAAGTCTGTGCAAAAATCAGAATTTTGAATAAAATTGAATTCACTTTTTACTGAGGTCATCTAAAATTTAATTTAGATTATTTTAACTTGAATTTGAAAGTGCCAGAAATAAATCAAAATTAACCAAACAATTCCATACAGAAATTCCATAAATTTTTATTTTGTTTATTGATATTGAAATATATACTTCTACATGGTTTAGTCGCTAAGTCAGGTCCAACTCTTGTGACCCCAGGGACTGTTGCCTGCCAGGCTCCTCTGTCCACAAATTCTCCAGGCAAGAATACTGGATTGGGTTGCCATTTCCTTCTCCAATTGCTATTGCTATTGCTAAGTCACTTCAATCGTGTCCGACTCTGTGTGACCCCATAGACGGCAGCCCACCAGGCTTCCCCATCCCTGGGATTCTCCAGGCAAGAACACTGGAGTGGGTTGCCATTTCCTTCTCCAATGCATGAAAGTGAAAAGTGAAAGTGAAGTCGCTCAGTCATGTTCAACCCTCAGCGACCCCATGGACTGGAGCCTTCCAGGCTCCTCCATCCATGGGATTTTCCAGGCAAGAGTACTGGAGTGGGGTGCCATTGCCTTCTCCGTCCTTCTCCAATATGTCTACATATTTCATAGCTAATAACCTAAAGTGAGCATTTTTGTTAAAGCTGTTAATTACTGCTCTATTCCTCAGTGATCAGTGCAAAGAAATAGAGGAAAACAATAGAATGGGAAAGACTAGAGATCTCTTCAAGAAAATTAGAGATACCAAGGGAACATTTCATGCAAATGGATTTCATGGGCTCAATAAAGGACAGAAATGGTATGGCCCTAACACAAGCAGAAAATATTTAGAAGAGGTGGCAAGAATACACAGAAGAACTGTACAAAAAACATCTTCAAGACCCAGATAATCACAATGGTGTGTTCATTCACCTAGAGCCAGACATCCTGGAATGCAAAGTCAAGTGGGTCTTAGGAAGCATCACTGCGAACAAAGCTAGAGGAGGTGATGGAATTCCAGTTGACTATTCCAAATCCTGAAAGATGACGCTGTGAAAGTGCTGCATGCAATATGCCAGCAAATTTGGAAAACGCAGCAGTGGCCACAAGACTGGAAAAGGTCAGTTTTCATTCCAATCCCTAAGACAGGCAATGCCAAAAATGCTCAAATTACTGCACAACTGCACCCATCAAACACACTAGTAAAGTAATGCTCAAAATTCTCCAAGCCAGAATTCAACAATACATGAACCATGAACTTCCTGATGTTCAAGCTGGTTTTAGAAAAGGCAGAGGAACCAGAGATCAAATTGACAACATCTGCTGGCTCATTGAAAAAGCAAGAGAGTTCCAGAAAAACATCTATTTCTGCTTTATTGACAATGCCAAAGCCTAAGACTGTGTGGATCACAACAAACTGTGGAAAATTCTGAAAGAGATGAGAATACCAGACCACCTGACCTGCCTCTTGAGAAACCTATATGCAGGTCAGGAAGCAACAGTTAGAACTGGACATGGAACAACAGACTGGTTCCAAATAGGAAAAGGAGTCCGTCAAGGCTGTATATTGTCACCCTGCTTATTTAAGATATATGCAGCGTACATCATGAGAAATGCTGGGCTGGAGGAAGCACAAGCTGGAATCAAGATTGCCGGGAGAAACATCAATAACCTCAGATATGCAGATGACACCACCCTTATGGCAGAAAGTGAAGAAGAACTAAAGAGCCTCTTGATGAAAGTGAAAGAGGAGAGTGAAAAAGTTGGCTTAAAAAGCTCAACATTCAGAAAACAAAGATAATGGCATCTGGTCCCATCACTCATGGCAAATAGATGGAGAAACAGTGGAACAGTGGCCAACTTTAGTTTTTGGGCTCCAAAATCACTGCAGATGGTGATTGCAGCCATGAAATTAAGACACTCCTTGGAAGGAAAGTTATGACCAACCTAGAGAGCATATTAAAAAGCAGAGACATTACTTCACCAACAAAGGTTCATCTAGTCAAGGCTCTGTTTTTTCCAGTGGTCATGTATGGATATGTGAGTTGGACTATAAAGAAAGCTGAGCACCAAAGAATTGATGCTTTTGAACTGTGGTGTTGAAGAAGACTCTTAAGAGTCCCTTGGACTGCAAGGAGATCCAACCAGTCCATCCTAAAGGAAATCAGTCCTGAATATTAATTGGAAGGACTGATGCTGAAGGTGAAACTCCAATACTTTGGCCACCTGAAGTGAAGAGTTGACTCAGTTGAAAGAACCTGATGTTGGGAAAGATTGAAGGCAGGAGGAAAAGGGGATGACAGAGGACGAGATTGTTGGATGGGATCACCAACTCAATGAACATGAGTTTGAGTAAACTCAGGGAGTTGATGATGGACAAGGCGGCCTGGTGTGCTGCACTCCATGAGGTCACAAAGAGTTGGACAAGACTGAGCAACTGAACTGAACTGAACTGAATTAACACTACAATCTTTAAATTTAATAAAATTGGCAAATCATAATTAGCAAGTTGGCATTCAATTAGATAATCTTCTGCTTATTGGTCTGCTTCTGGATAGAAGAGGGGAAGAGTAAAAAAAGAAACCCTGCAGTAATATCAATTTTCAGAAGTGATGGATGAGAAAAACATTAGATAGAAGCAATTGGAGAAATAGGAAGAAACCCAAGCATATTAGGAGGAATGGAATTTCAAGAAAGATGTCAACAGTGTCACGAGCTTCTGCGATTTCCAGGAGAAGTAAGGAAGGTTAGGGTACTTATGCAGGCATTGCTTTCAGCAGAGCAACTGACAGTCCGTTTGCACAAAATTATAAGGTGACTATAATTAACTGAATCTAACAACAGCAACAACATTTTACCCTGCTGAGATTCCTGAAGAGCAAGGAAGCTTGCTTTTTTTATTTCTAATTTTATTTCACTTATTTTAGAGTTCTGTCTTTCCGAGTTGTCAAATTTAGTAAATAAAAATACGGAATGCCAATTTAAATGCAAATTTCAATAAATAATGAATAATTTTCAGTGTGAGTATCTCCTAGACATTAGTCTGCCGAATAAGAGCCAGTGCAGGGCATAAAAGCCCGGGCTCTGAAGTTTCTGGGCTCAAGTCCTGGGTCGACACTTAGGTGTGTATGGCTTTGGGCCAGTAACCTAAAGTTCGCCTCAGTTAGGGCGTGTGAGGATGGGGGTCATAATCACAGTAACAGTCCTTATGGAACTATTGTGAGTTGAAGTCTCTAGGGCGCCTGTTTGAGGGGTTGGGGGGACGTGCCCAGAGATCAACAAACATTGAAGTCCAGAAATGGTGGGGCGGGGGTGAAAAGAGAGAAAGGAACGAAGGAGCGAAGGAAGTTTGGAAGGAAGGGAGGAAGGACGGGGTGGGGGAGGAGGTGAATAGCGGGAGGGAGAAAAGGCGGAGTTGATGGAACACTTGCCGCTGGCTCTTTCTTGCGAAGAAAAAGTGGGGTTATTGAACCTGTGGAGACAGCCTTGCAGCGTCAGCACTGAAGTCTGAGTGCGGAGGTGCGATAGCGACCAACGGGCCAGGGCGCCAGGCGCTGGGTGAAAGGTGTGCGTCTGCGCGCGAACCCCGGGGGCGCCGGGGCCGGGGGGGCGGGGCGGGCGTGGGGCGGGCGTGGGCCGGCCCCGGGGCTGCGAGTCCGCCTGCGCGCCTGGACGAGGCGGGCGCGCTAGCGGGTTGAGCACGGCGCTGGCCGAGCTGCAGGCGAGTAGCGGGCGTGGACCCTGTGCCTCTAGCGCTGCAATGGGACACCTGTGGCTTTGGGGGACCTGCGGCCTCTGGGGGCTGCTCCTGAGCATCGTAGAGCCCCGCGCAGGTAACTCAGTTGGGGCACCAGGGAGGCAAGCAGGAGAGTTTGGTGTAGACGCTCCCGAGGTCCGGGGAGGGGCGGCACCGCCTGGCTCCTGCCTAGGTCAAGGCTGAGGGTGCGCAACTGCATGGCGATACTGGGGACTAGGTTTAGTAATCCTGGGACGCAGGATTAGCCTGAGACAGACAGACACGCAGTCACAGAAAGACATACGAAGACAGATTGCTCTTGCCGTCAGAGGTGCTGTTTGAATTAATGGAACCTTACCCCTTCCATCCGTGGTGACTCAGTTGAAAAATAGATTGCAATTTGGCTGCGGGTGGGCTTCCCTGTTGCCTCAGACGGTAAAGACCCCGCCTGCAATGCGGGAGACCTGGGTCGGGAAGATCCCCTGGAAAAGGGTATGGCAACCCACTCCAGTATTCTTGCCTGGAGAATCCCATAGACGGGGGAACCTGGTGGGCTTCAGTGCATGGGGTCGTAGAGTCGGACACGACTGAGGAACTAAAACTTCACCTTTTTCACTTGGCTGGGGGTGGAGAACACAATCCGACCCCTCTCTTCTCCATTTTTGGGTCCCTTCTCCATTAAAGAAGGACAGAGTCTCCCAGTAGGACAGGAATGGGTCTTTGTGGCGGGTGTCAGTCATTTCCAGGGGCAGCTGCCCTGTGCCTTCAATTAATACCCAAGAGAGGGCTGGGACGAGACTTGATAAGATAAGAAACTGGAGTTGGCGGTGGAGATAACGGGAAGGATGAACCTGAGATAGGTGAGAAGCAGTGCATCTAGGAGATAGGATCCAGCCTGTTCACTGGAGTTTCCTACTCCTGGCTGTGGACTGCTACAGGTTACAAATGTGCCTGAAGCAGGAGTGGCCTTGAAACTCTTGACAAAGACAGACGTCAAGGGCAGTCATTGGGTCTTGGAGCGGGGAGGCAGTCTTCTTTATGGTGGAGAGCTTTTGCCACTGTAGGTGAAGTCCACACTAAACTTTTCTCAGGCAGGAATGAATTAAATCATAATTTTAAAACTTTTCCTCAGTCGTCCATTTTAAATATCAGTGGCTTTTCTTTATGTCATTTAACTTTTTCCACCTATTCTGAGAATTTGTTACTGGACTGAATAATTACCTGTACAGTTTAAGCAGAAAATAAATCCCTTAAGCCATCCTGTAACTTTTGAGTTATTTTGAAGCATGAATTCCAGTTCCCCAAAGAAACTGCTCACTCATCCCTGTGTTTGCAGAGGCACCTGTCTTGGCCTAGAAGTCTACCTTGCCCCCGGTTTGTCCAGTCTAGCTAATCCGTGTTTGCTCTCCCAGGTGCAGCAGCTACACTCTTTTTTCAAAAAGCCAGTATGACCCAAGCAGTGTGGATGAAATGCCCCTTCTTACTCACGTCACCCCTGTGCTCTCTTCTGTCACTCTACAAGTTGAGCTTTTGGAAAAGTTGGGAATGCCACACATTTGTCAATGCCCAGGAGCCTAACACTGTTTATTGAATGAATTAGTGACCTTTACATTGAGAACTCACTATTATCAGAACGTTTCAGAAATGATCTTCCCTGAAGTCTTAACTCTGTCACAGAAAACAGTTTCTTCTTAAAACACACCCTTGCTTTCTGTACCTGGACTATTCTTTCAATTTACCAGGCTATGCATTTCTTAGGGGTTTTGATAATGACCATATTCTCCACAGAGCTGTTTCTCCAGCCTCGTCTGCTGCTCGTGTGGGCTGATAGCTGTAGTTATGGAACTGACTATATCTAGCAGAGCTCTATATGCAATTAAGGGTCTAATAAAGGTTTAATATGATAGGTACGAATGCTGAAAATGATCATGTATTATTCCTCTTTGTAGCAGGTAAGATAGTGCTCTACATGAAGCCAATGAGTATTAACTAAGTTAAAGACTTAACTCCCTGTCTGGTCATTGGTTAGGAATAGAACCAAAAATAAAACATAAGTGTATTTACTTTCTGTCCTGTAATCTCCATGATGATTTTCTTATACCATTGTAATTTGTAACATAACATTTGATGCTGAAATGACGTACTTTAGGCTTTTACTTCTACTGTACTTTCATATCTTTCAGATGGCTCTAAAATAATTCCCAAAATCACAGAAATAATACCTAAATATGGCAGCATAAATGGAGCAACAAGGCTGACTATCAAAGGAGAAGGTACGGTTGCCTTTTATTTTTCACCAAGGTTGAGGTATTTTAAAGACTTTCACATTTAGAGATTGATTTTTTTCCTCTTCTAAATCCACTAGAGTTGCTTTTCTATTTGGCCAGAGTAGGAAAACTCTATCCTCTTTGACACCTAATGAAACCCCAGAGAGTCTCTATCAACCTGACAATCTGAATTTGTATTATAATTACTTGTTTAACTCCAGGATCTGGACTATAATGACTGAATTGAAAGGAACATCTGTAACCCAACTCTGCAGTTACCTACTTTGTTCCTCATGGGTCTAATAGCATTTATTTTTATATTAAATAAAATATTTGTGGAGTTCGAGGGAGTAGGATGTTAGTAAGGAGGTATGATGGAGAAGTAGAATGGTTATGAAGGGAAAAAGACAGTTGAAAGCTTTGGATCCCTTCTTCTGCCACGCAATCCTTATCATATACTTCATCAGAACATGGGTTATGTATGACTTTCTCCTTGCCTGGTCTTGCGATGGAAACAAAGTAGGCAATTACCAAATATATTTAATGAGCAACTGTTTCTTGAGTTAAATAGAAATACATGGTTCATTTAGCCATTCAGCCTTTACAATCTAAATGGTGGTAGTATTCAGATAGTTATGAATTTTTGAAGGATGGGAAAGAAAGGTTTTTAAAGAATATTAATAAAAACTTTTATTTAGTCTTTAAAATAAAAAGTGCAATGGGATTTTTTTGGAGTCAGAGAATTAACAAAGCAAGATATTTAACAATTCTGTCATATATATTGAAGTGTCTTTCAATATTTCTAAGTAAAATTTCTGTAGAATTTTAATCTCTCGGGTGTACTTGAAATGGTTTGTGCCTCTAAATTGTGAACAGTACATTTTGGATTAAAGTGTGTGTGTTTGTTTGTTTGTTTGTTTTAAGAGTTAGACACCTGGAGACAATGTGTTTGTTAAAGACTTTTTAAAATGTCTTTATCCATAGGTCCCTTATAATATTTATTGTTAGTATTTCTTAGATAGTGCTGGATTTTTAACAGAGATTTAGATGCCATGAGAGAAGCACCCGAAACAAAACAAAACAATAAAACCGCTCAGCTATTTCCTTCTGCCGCAAAAGTGGGAAGCTGCTATATTCACACAGGGAGCCCAGCCTGGTGCTCTGTGACTACCTAAGGGTAGGATGGGGGTGGGTGGGAGACTCAAGAGAGAGGGATATGTGTGTGTGTGTGTGTGTGTGTGTGTATAGGGCTTCCTTTGTAGCTCAGTCGGTAAAGAATTTGCCTGCAGTGCAGGAGACCCGGGTTCGATCCCTGGATTGGGAAGATCCCCTGGAGAAGGAAATGGCAACCTACGCCAGTATCCTTGCCTGGACAATCTCATGGACAGAGGAGCCTGGTGGGCTGCAGTCCATGGGGTCGCAAAGAGTCGGGCACGACTGAGCGACTAACACTTATTTACTTATATATATATATAATTATGACTGATTTGTGATGTTGCACAGCAGAAACCAACACATTATAAAGCTGCTGTTGCTGCTAAGTCGCTTCAGTCGTGTCCAACTCTGTGCGACCCTATAGACGGCAGCCCACTAGGCTTCCCCGTCCCTGGGATTCTCCAGGCAAGAACACTGGAGTGGGTTGCCATTTACTTCTCCAATGCATGAAAGTAAAAAGTGAAAGTGAAGTCGCTCAGTCGTGTCTGACTCTAGCGACCCCATGGACTGCAGCCTACCAGGCTCCTCCGTCCATGGGATTTTCTAGGCAAAAGTACTGGAGTGGGGTGCCATTGCCTTCTCTGCATTATAAAGCAGTTACCTCCAATTAAAAATAAATAAATAAACACCTACACCTTTTCTGTGGGCTTCCGAGGTGGTGCTAGTGGTAAAGAACCTGCCTGCCAATGCAGGAGACGTAAGAGACAGGGTTTTAATCCCCCTGGGTTGGGAAGATCCCCCTGGAGGAGGGCACGGCCACCCACTCCAGTATTCTTGCCTGGAGAATCCCATGGAGAGAGGAGCCTGCTGGGCTGTGGTCCACAGGGTCACAAAGAGTTGGATGCCACTGAAGCAGCTTAGGACACATACTTTTTATCATCCAGAAACTATGGCTTGAGTTTAGTTACATAGACTCAGATCATCCCTAGTTAGAAATAGGGAAAAACAAAACAAACCATTCCATCCTTAAGGCATTTTGGAGGAACATCCTTATTAATCCAGCTATAACCTTTTCTCTTTGGTAAACTTTCTGAGTCTCAGGAGTAGTCCTCTTACTTATGAAGCACAAAATGTCATGATGAATTTGTATTTCTTCTAGTTTTCCCATCAATCTGTATTTCTGGATGCTTCTGGCCAAGAATTATAAAATAGTTAAATCCTATTTGAATTGCAGATACGTCTGCCTACTCTGATATGTCTTCCCTCGCCTTGCTTTAACCACACACAGTAGGTGACTAAAATTGTGATACCTAATGTCTTTCTCAAAGGTGGGTCTAAATACTGTTTGGGGAGCAATGATATATATAGAATGTGTCTAAGGTAATGATAATGAATTTACAAAACACACCAGACCTCCAAGGCTACGTGAATGTGGTACTTGAACGAAATTTATTTGGAGTAACTACTTTAACCTGTTAGTGTTGTGTCTGACCCAGACTCCATGTTTAGAATTGAATACAGAGATAATTTATTAATCACAGAAGAACACCTTCTAATGGGATTTTAAATACTCTATCACCTAAATGTTGGTAATGGCTTTTTAAATACTTGATCACCTAAATGTTGGTCCCATATAACTTTTAAAATTTTTGTAGTGGTCACGATGAAAAACTAAATATAGAAATATTTAACTTGAATTCTCTGAAATTCCACCTTCCAGAAAGATCTATTGTTAGTATATTTTTGGTATCCAAATGGCTTTTGTATATTTCCACACATAATGAACTTTACAGGTAAAATTTTGCTAGTGTTTTCTTTCTTCTAAAGTCTATCTTCAGGAGTCAAAGTTATACAGTTTTATAATTATGCTGCCCAAGTAAGTGTTTTGAGCAGTGGCAAAATTGTAGAAATCATTGTATCTCCTTCTAAGATGGCTGATTTAATGAGGAGTGTTATCATTTTGATACGTTCTGGAGTGTTTCTAACTTTATTGTGTTCATTTCTTGATGTTCATTCCTTGTATTTCTCAGTTGTCTTCCTTGATATTTCTCTTTGTTAAAAAAAATCAATTGGAAGGTATAACATTTTACTTTTGTTGTTTTCTAGATATTCCCTTATTACAATGTCTAGCAGGTATATTTTTGTTTAACTGAAGTGCTGAATTATATAAGCTTTATAATATTATGGAAAGCACATAGACTTTAGTCAGGTTCAACTGGCTTTCAGCTCCAACTTTGCCACTTCCCACTAGGGGACTGGGGCAAGTTTCTTATCTAAGCCTAGGCTTCCTCATCAATGAAATGGGCTATTAATTCCTACCTGTTGGGGCTATCGTGAATATTGAAAAGGACGATGTAGCTAAGGCACTGGTATATAATATCTGCTCCATAAATTAGAGACATTTTATTTTTATTATTCTTTTGCATTTATGTTTTAGGGATGGTTTCCGTCTTTAGAAGTTCTCCTCCATCACACTGCATCATTTTTCCCATTGTTTTTAATGTTACAGATTTTAAGTGGGTTTGTACTTTCTCAACCCTGATTTTTTTATTTTTTAAACCAGAGGAATCAAAACAGCCTGCATGGTACATGCCAACTGCTGGCTGTGACAGCACACGCATTTTTCATCATAGTAGCACAGGCTGCTATCAGGAGACCCAGGACCGCGTGCCTGGCTAGTCTTGTCTCCAGTTCTTCTGAAAAAAGGAAAAAAATACATCAACATGTCAGGAATTTCCATCTGAAGCCTCCACCTTTTCTGTTTCCAGGGTACACCCAACCCTTCATGTAATGTTTATGCTTTGGAGTACTTCCAAAGGTATCTTCTTTATACCCAGTGACTTACTTAGAATTATACTTGAGCTGATTCTTTTCTATTTCCTTTTAACTCTTTGGAAGTAGCTAATAAGTTATAATATATAAAACACATTGAAACAATTCCTAAGCTAAAAACAATATCATCTTTTGTTGGTGTTATTTTTTAGATTTGTATTTGCCATAGAAATGCTGAAAAACATTATCCACATTACCATATCATTGATGTGACATGTGCCTAACAGGAAAATAAATACACATATCTCATCCTGAGCCACACCACAAGTAAAACTCTGTTCTTTAGTTAGTGGCCAGCAGCCCATCTGTGTGTTCCAAACTCAATGTGAAGAACAGAGATAAGCAGAAATTGGCAAAAGGAAAAAGTGGCTTTGCAAGTAGTTTGCTTTTCTGTTTTCATGTATCCTCTCAAAATTCCATTTGAGCAGTAACTGCCTTCCTAGATTGCAAACTCAATGCAAGTATCTTTCACATGTCAAATTGATATGTTTGTATTTTAACCTATATTGGATGAGTCCTATTTGGTGAAGTTTTAAGCTTAGAAGAAGAGAAGAAGTTTATTAAAATCCCACCCTTTGTTTAGTTTCTGCTTACTTTTTCTACCTACCTACCTACTTTTTCTACCTAGTTTCTGCTTACTGTTTCTAAGCTAAGAACATAGGTTCTAGAGGAACTTACATTGGATAACTGGGAATGGCTTTGTAATGTGCATTTTTAAATATTATTTTTCTCTGAACATCACAAGGGTGCAGGTTGGCATCACAGCCGTGGTTCAGATCCTGGCCTCTCACTTATTTGTTGTTATTTTTTTAAAAGGATATTAATATTCACTAATAATGACTATAATATTTTGTGACTTTGTATGCACGCTAAGTTGCTTTAGTTGTATTTGACTCTTTGTGACCTATGGACCATAGCCGGCAGGCTCCTCTGTCCATGGAATTTTCCAGGCAAAATACTGGAGTGGGTCGCCATTTCCCCATCTAGGGGATCTTCCCAACCCAGGGATCAAACCTGCATCTCTTATGCCTCCTGTGTTGACAGGTGGGTTCTTTACCACTAAAAGCCACCTGGGAAGCCGACTTAAAATATAGTATATATCAACTGAGTATTTATCAATTGAGCTCTTAACCTAGGAGCCAGGCACCATGTTAAGTACTATATATAAGGCCTCATTTAGTCTTCCTGATAATTCCTGCTAAGTAGATTATTGTCATTTTTCTGCTGAAAAATGACTAACTGCATTTATGTCTAAAGCTAATGCTCAAGTTCAGACAGCAAGGAATTGCTGAAGCTGGGATTCCAACCCAGGATGTCAGGGTCCAGACGCCCTTTCCTGTAAACAGCACTGTCCCCTAGCATGCAGTGTTCCCACAGCTGTAGTTTATGGCTCTGTCATTTGATGAACCTGACACAGTGACCCAGGGATTGAACCCAGGTCTCCCACACTGTAGGCAGATTCTTCACCATCTGAGCCACAAGGCAGGGCTGCAAACCTGCAGATCTCAAGTTAGTTTCCACAAGACAGAGACAGCAGAACGACTGGGTTGACTAGATGACTCGTTCAGAAGCTTCTCTCCTTCACTGCTTGAGTGCTTGTCCAATGACCTATGAACAGAGGGCCGTGGGGGAAGGCTATGCGTGGGCCAACACTAGGGACCTCTTTTCATCAACACTGAGCTGCCTACTGCTGCTGCTGACTACCTGCCCTGTCAGTAGCAGAGACCAGCACATAGGGTAGTCTCAGTAGGGACCATCCTCAAGAAGTCCACCCAGCCACTCAGTCATGTCAGCTGTGTCACTTTCCTTCCCTCGTGGACAAGCAGAGATTCATTATTCCTGGTACTGACACCCGCTCCACAGAAGGCTTTTGCCTTCTCTTTCCACAGTGCCTTTGCTGGCCTCATCTTCTGAGAGTATAATTCCACAAAATACCATGAAATTCCATTAAGAGCCATAATATTTCACAAGATAGGACCTCAAAACAAGGAACATATTTTATCGTGAAAAGTTGTGATATTGGACACATGACCATGAACCTTGCGTCTTCCTGAAACATGTGGCCTAACAGAATGATGGAACAGCCCACAGCTGGCAAGACTTAGAGCCCAGCTTGGGAACAACATCCTGTGAGGTGGGACACTGTCTGTCATCAGAGCCATAGGCACTGAGCCAGTGGCAGATCCGAACTGTTGTTTCCCAACAGATGGATACATGGAGCTGGGAATGAAGGGTTACTCCCTGTCCTTATCACTTCCAGTCATCAAAAGATTGAATCTGTGCTTTCTGTTCTTGCAATTTTAGGTTCTGCTGGGTTCTGGGTCTGAGTTTCCAGATAGAAGATGCTTCTGGCAGGGATCCCAGTCTGGGTTCCACTGAACTGAAACTACCGCTACTATCCTGTCAGTTTGAATTCAGCAAACGTAAGCGGTGGACTGCTAGAGATAGTCAGTTCTGATGATCCTGAAGAGGCAGGGTTCCTTTTCCTTAATACAGAGAGGGAGGAGTGTGTCTGGAATTTGTGGTATTCTTGGGGCGTCTCTTGGCTTCCGTGTGCAGTGATAACTGTCAATAGGCATAGGAGACAGCCACAACCACACGTGGGGAAGAAAACCAAGGGCTCAGATCCTCAGGATAAAGGTTAGCATCACTCCATTAGCTGAAGTTCTGGCATATGGGTAGGGAAAGTACAGTGGCTGAGAGAGGTCAAACAAGTATCAGTTGTAGCCTCAGGGCCCGGGAGGCCTGTTGCTTGTCCCATTAACCCTGTTGTGTTAAATCTTTTAGAAAATGTTTTATTTTTTTATTTGACTGCATTAGGTCTTAGTTGCCCCAAGGCAGATGTGATCTTAGTTTCCTGACCAGGGATTGAACCCACGTACCTTGCACTGGATGATGAATTCTTAACCACTGGATCACCAGGAAAGTCCCTCTATTACATCTTTAACAGAGCTCTTAGCTGACCACTGTCTGGTAGACTTGATAATGCATTCTACTTCAAATGTAGGGTCTGAGCATATCTGTGGGCTTCCCAGTTGGCACTAGCAGTAAACAACCCACTTGCCCATGCAGGAGACGTAAGAGACATGGGTTCGATCCCTGGGTCGGGAAGGTCCACTGGAGAAGGGCATAGCAGGGCATTCCAGTATTCTTACCTGGAGAATTCCATGGACAGAGGAGCCTGGCAGGCTACAGTCCATAGGGTTGCCGAGAGTCAGACATGACTGAAGTGACTTAGCATTCATGAGCATATCTGTATGGCACAAGGAGTCAACTCTGTCAGATGCCTTTGTTACTCAGCCGCACATCCTGGTTCCCACCTCTTATTCTAGCCACAGCTGTGGCAAAACGTCCCTGTGTACCCTGACTCAGTCCACGCTTCCAGCTCTTACCACCAGGCCCCACAGTGTGTCTTTGTCCCAGGGCTTCTTGGATGCAGTGGCGTTGGAACCTAGATGGCATGTACCTATGTGCAGCCTGAAGGTGCAGGAAAAACCATTTCCCCCATGGGGAACCCTCAGTGAATGGGAGAGAATTCGATGAATATACGCTTCTTCTCGTTGATTCTTTGCTTCTGAGAGGCTATCTGTGTTTTCCTTAAAAGTCTTTCCCAGCAAGATTGAGCCCCAGCTGCCTTCAGTGGAGTCCAGGTTTTCTTCTCTCTTGTTCCTAAGGGATTAACTCTCAAACTCTCTACTTGCAAGTCCTTACCTCAGATTTTGCTTTATAGGTACTCAAGGTAAAGACCCCACGCCTTATAAAATCCTGTTCACTTTGTCTGATCTTGCTGTGCCCCTTTGCCTGCTGTTTTCATAGTAGTTATCACCACCAGATACAACATCTGGTGGTATGTATTTGTATATTCTCTATTTCTTTACCCATCTCTCCCATTAGTACGATATAAGCCATTTGATTCCAATGCCTTTAATAGATAATAGACATAATAGATTTGCAAGCATTGCTTTTATGAATTCATTAATTATAGGCTAATTTTTATGTTTTCAAAGAGGGTTGCAATCACAGGGGTAAATGTAGATTAACTGCTTACATCAATACTCTTCCTTATTCATTTGGTGATTCAACACAAAATGATAATTGTTAGATCTTTGAAAACAGAGTTCCGTTAGTAATAATTGAGTGTTTTTACTCTTCCAGGTTTTGCTCAAGCAAACCAGTTTGACTATGGAGTTGACAATGCTGAATTGGGAAACAGAGTGCAATTAATTTCTTCTTTCCGATCAATTTCTTGTGATGTAGAAAAAGATTCAAGTCATTCAACCCATATTACATGTTATACTAGGTATGTTGTAAAGTGTCTTTAATAACATCATTTTCATCATATCAGAACCACAGTTATACATATTATTTTTATAATAGTTTAATCACTCTGGCAATTACAATAATATTTTTCTGATTATCAGTTATTATTTTTGACTTCATGATGTTTAGACCATTTTATATCTTTATTATATTCACTTGTAGTACTCTTTCCACATACTGGCATGATCAAAATGTGTTCTATATCCTTTCCCAGGTTATTAGAGCTATTATCTAATCATTATTGATCTCTTTTAGAAGATAAATGGCCACTATTAAATTGCAATGATGCTCCTCAAAATATCAAAATTATACCTTCCTGTCTGGTTTGATTAATTTTGTTCAGAATCTTGACACGCTCATTAAGATTAAAGATGATCATTTTGTAGATTGACATTTCAAGTTCTTTACTATCAACTCAAATTGATGTTTGTTATTAGCTACTTAGGAGAAAAATTAATCATTTTAAATGGCCACTTTGAATACTGAGACAGGTAGCCTGTATTCCAGAGGATTCTATCCGTATTAGGCTTGTTGATGTTTTGCAGCTTACTTAGAGAGAAACATGATTAAAACTTTTTAAAAAGCAAAATAATTGTACCAACGTGATATGTTACAATTTTAAATGATTGTTATTATTGTTTTTCTTCTCAATAACCAGTACATTGGTCAGAATAAGCATTTGCCTGAGATCTATGATGTGAGAATTTGCAGTACAGAGTTCAGGATGGAGAGCATCTTTCCATAATATAGAAGTGAATTGCACAGAAGCACAATTAATTTTGAATTTAATTCTACAATAGCACAGTTGTACAACAGCAACTTAGCATGCACGCACACACATACACAGTTAGAATTTCAGACACTTTTTTTTTTTTTTACCAAAATGACATGTAGTCTGGGATGGTATTTTTCATGAATGCTATACATTAAGTAACAGACTTTTGCATTCTGTATGTGTTTTCCATTTGCTTTCCAGAGCAATGCCAGAAGATTCCTACACTGTTAGAGTCAGTGTGGATGGGGTTCCTGTTACAGAAAATAATACCTGCAAAGGTCACATCAGCAGCCGGGCCTGCATCTTCAGTGTAGGTGGCATTTTCTCTCTGACTTACGTGTACTTGATCTTGTACTTGGTTTCTTTCAGAAGTGGATTTTTATATTTTAATTTACAAATTGTTATCTATTTCCACATTAAAAAATTTACTGGCATGATGCTGGGAGGGATTGGGGGCAGGAGGAGAAGGGGACGACAGAGGATGAGATGGCTGGATGGCATCACTGACTCGATGGACATGAGTCTGAGTGAACTCCGGGAGTTGGTGATGGACAAGGAGGCCTGGGTGCTGCGATTCATGGGGTCGCAAAGAGTCGGACACGACTGAGCGACTGAACTGAAGCTAAGGATAATTTCACCCAGTTTAAATTATCTTCTATAGTAATGAAATCTTACCATTTCCTGTTTTGCTTTTCAAATTAATTTTATTAATGAATTCAGCTTTTTTACTTTCAAATTGTTTTCTTGTTCATACTGTTTTTTCACTTTCTCCATTTCTGCTCTTACTTTGATTTCCCTTTTTCTGTTTTCATCAGACTAAGCTTCATTTTATTTTTAAAAATATTTATTTATTTGACTACAGTAGGTCTTAGTTGCCACATGAGGGATTTTTTTTTTAGTTGCGGCATGCAGAATCTTTAGCTGTGGTATGAGAATGGCATGTGGGATCTAGTTCCCTGACCAGGGTTCAAACCCAAGTTCCCTAGTTGGGAGCATGGAGTCTTAACCAGGGAAGTCTCTCATCTTCATTTTAAATAGAAACATAATTATGTTCTCTTTCTTTGTATTTTCTGATGCAGTGAGCACAAATGTGACTGCATGTAGACCAGAATCATTCAAAATTTAGTTCCCCTAAATATAGGTGTTCATAATAATAATATTTTCTTCTACAGACCATCTCATGTAATTTAAAAACTGTATTTATGTTTTAAGTTGTTGATTACTGAGTGCTATAACGTTCCAATGTAAGACAAAATGCTGAGGAAATTAGTAATGACTTCTGTCCTCAAGAAGCACCTATGATTCTCAAACATATGATTCCCAAATATCTTTGGCTCACTTTTTCTTCCTAAATTGGGAGCCATCTTTTGTTTGCCAGAATAAAACACCTAAATGGCCCCAAAGCAACCTCAATTCAACTAATCTCAAATTGGACGTCTAGTATTCCTCCTTAAACTTCAGTTCAGTCGCTCAGTCATGTCCAACTCTTTGCAACCTCATGGACTGCAGCAGGCCAGGCCTCCCTGTCCATCACCAACTCCTGGAGCTTGCTCAAACTCATGTCCATCGAATCAGTGATGCCATCCAGCCATCTCATCCTCTGTCGTCCCCTTCTGCTCCTGCCTTCAATCTTTTCTAGCGTCAGGGCCTTTTCCAGTGAGTCAGTTCTTCACATCAGGTGGCCAAAGTATTGGAGCTTCAGCTTCAGCATCAGTCCTTCCAATGAACACCCAGGACTGATTTCCTTTAGTATGGACTGGTTGGATCTCCTTGCAGTCCAAGGGACTCTCAAGAATCTTCTCCAACACCACTGTTTAAAATCATCAATTCTTTGGCACTCAGCTTTCTTTGTGGTCCAACTCTCACATCCATACATGACTGCTAGAAAATTTCTGATATTTATCACACGTCTCAAGCTAGAAGTCTGTTACATCCCTAGTGTCTTCCTTGACTTCATCTTCAGCTCCAGAGCTATTCAGAAACCAAACCATGATGATCTTACCCTCCAACTTAGCTCTGAAGTCCATCATCCCCTTATCCTCTTTCCTGCCATACCCTTGGTTTTAATTCTGGTCTTGTCACTTCTCACCCACTATCACTGTGGCCCATTGGGCACGTCCTTTTTGATGGCACCATTCAGATGCCGCATTCAAAACCATGCATATTATTATGTCTTTCCCCTACTCAGTATCTCTCCTTTACCCATTATCTGTAAGTTTCCTCTATTATTTCATAGTCTGGAACCAATCGTTTCCAGCAGTGTCTCCTAACATTCTGCCTGACCAAGGATCCATACAGCTTGCTCACTTCTGCTTAGCGAGTCCTGCTCTTTGCTCGGGACTCTGAAGATTCCCCCATGCAGAGCTAAGTGATTTCCCTTGTGTTCCTCAACTGTATAGTGGCTCAGTGCTGGTCAGGGTTCATATACAGGCTTCATTATCTACTCTGACTTGGTCATAGTGAAACTCTGCCGCAGTTTCTTCGTTTTCTATAAAATGGAGATACGTAAAATGAAGACTATCTCATCGCATCATGTAAAATGGAGGATTAAATAATAAAGTGATCAGAAAGAACCCGCACATAGTTATTACTATATAGTGTTTTATCTATATATCCCATTTATTACTATTTTAGCACCTAATCCACTGTGCAGTGATTATATTTTATGTGTTTTTCTGAGTTAGAGGGTTTTATTCAATGTTTCATCCCTAGAACAAGCATAACATTCAGCACTTAGTAGGAGCACAGGTTATATTTGCTGACTGATGCTCTGTACTTTTCCTCTGATTAAGACAAAAATAAGAGATTTAATGCCATGCAACTGAATCTTCTTAAATTATTTTTGTCCTTTAATAATTTCAAATTTTAGTGGTGTGTGGCTTGAAAATGTAATACAGAAAATTAAAATTTTTTTATTTAACAAAGTTATAGTTTTATATAATGAAAAACAACTGGTTCTACAAGGTTAATCAAAAACAAACAGGACCTCTTTGACTACTCAGTCCACTTCATGTTCATTCTTCACATTCCCCCACTTTCAATAACTTTAGTTTTTTATTGTGGTATTTCTAAACAAGAAGAATTTTTTTATGGTTTTTAAAAAGTTGAAAAAATATTTATTTTGGTTTCACTGGGGTTTTGTTGCTGCGCTTGCTTTCTCTAGTTGAGACAAATGGAGTCTGCTCTTCATTGCAGTGCACAGGCTTCAGTGATTATGGCACAGGGGCTTAGTTGCCTCAAAGCCTGTGGGATTTCCCCAGACCAGGGATCGAACCTGTGTCCCCTGCATTGGCAAACAGATTCTTAACCATTGGACCACCAGGGAAGTCCAAAGAGTATTACTTTTAATGTACGTAGAAGTATTTCATATTCTCTATTGTGATATTTCTAAATAATATGCTTCTTATTAAGAAATATGTTTATTGCTATTACTGAGTCTTTAAAGTTTATTATCTACTTTATTCTTACAATGGAAGATGAGATTTTAACACCTGTTTTCCTACATCTATTCACTACTACTGCGTCACACAAGTCCCAAGCTTAGCAGCTTCAAGCAGCAACTGTTCATATTGCTTATGTATTCATGGGTCAGCTGTGTGGTTCTTCTGTTCTGGACAGAGCTAGACTGATCTCTGCTGCGCTTACTCCTGTATCTACGGTCAGCTGTGGGTGAGGCAGGAGGCTTTGCCACCCTCGACTGGGTACTTTGGATGGCTTCAGCTGGAACAATCCAGCTAATTAGGCTTTGTTCGGTGTAGTGTCTCTGCCCTCCACAAAGTAGCCCAACTTATCAGATACTAGAGGCAGGGATCCCTCAGGAGAGCAGAAGTGTGCAGGGAGCCTTTAAGACTAGGCTAAAAAATGTCATGCTACCTGTACTACATTCGAGTGGCCAAAGCAGGTTCTAAGGCCAGTCTGTATTCACATCTCCCACTAAGAAGAGCTGTAAAGAGAAATTGCAGGTGAAGATATGGGGAGCGAAAGCCATGTATGAAATAAACCTGCTACCGCTTCCCACGTCCAACACACTTATCCTCCCACTGCTCCTCTAGTTAGATGTGCCCCAGTTTTTAGTTGCTTCCCAGGTGGCGCAGGGATAAAGACTCTGCCTACCAGTGCAGGAGACACAGGATATGCAGGTTTGATGCCTGGCACAGTTCGTGAAGATCCCCTGGAGTAGCAAATGGCAACTCACTCCAGTGTTCTTGCCTGGAGAATTGCATGGACAGAGGAGCCTGTAGGGCTACAGTCCATGGTGTTGCAAAGAGTCAGAAACATACACACACACACAATCTTTTAGATCAATATTCATAACATCATAACATGGCTCAGTATCATGTAAAATACAATAAAAACGTGACAGCAATGTCCAGTTGCTTTAAAAGTCTCTAAGTCTCTATGGCTCATATGCCATGCCATATAGGGCCACCCAAGGTGGACAGGTCATAGGTGGAGAGTTCTGACAAAATGTGGTTCACTGGAGAAGTGAATGACAAACCACTTTAGTATTCTTGCCTTGTGGACCCCATGAACAGTATGAAAAGGCAAAAAGATAGGACACTGAAAGATGAACTCCCCAGGTCGGTAGGTGCCCAACATGCTACTGGAGATCAGTGGACAAAAAACTAGAGGAAGAATGAAGAGATGAAGCCAAAGCAAAAAGAACACCCAGCTGTGGATATGACTGGTGATGGAAATAAAATCTGATGCTGTAAAAAGCAGTATTACATAGGAACCTGGAATGTTAGGTCCATGAATCAAGGCAAATTGAAAGTGGTCAAACAGGAGTTGGCAAGAATGACAATCGACATTTTAGAAATCAGCAAATAAAATGGACTGGAATGGGTGAATTTAATTCAGATGCCCATTATATCTACTACTGTGGGCAAGAATCCCTTAGAAAAAATGGAGTAGCCATCATAGTCAACAAAAGAGTCCGAAATGCAGTACTTGGATACAGTCTCAAAAATGACAGAATGATCTCTGTTCACTTCCAAGGCAAACCATTCAATATCACAGTAATCCAAGTCTATGCCCCAACCAGTAACGCTGAAGAAGCTGAAGTTGAATGGTTCTATGAAGACCTACAAGACCTTCTAGAACTAACACCCCCTAAAGATGTCTTTTTCATTATAGGAGACTGGAATGTGAAAGTAGGAAGTCAAGAAATACCAGGAATAACAGGCAAATTTGGCCTTCGAATACGGAATGAAGCAGGGCAAAGGCTAATAGAGTTTTGCCAAGAGAACGCACTGGTCATAGCAAACACCCTCTTCCAACAACACAAGAGAAGACTCTACACATGGACATCACCAGATGGTCAATACCGAAATCAGATTGATTATATTCTTTGGGCCAAAGATGAAGAAGCTCTATACAATCAGTAAAAACAAAACCTGGAGCTGACTGTGGCTCAGATCATGAACTCTTTATTGGAAAATTCAGACTTAAATTGAAGAAAGTAGGGAAAACCACTAGATCATTCAGATATGACCCGAATCAAATCCCTTGATTATACAGTGGAAATGACAAATAGATTCAAGGGATTAGCTGTGATAGACAGAGTGCCTGAAAAACTATGGACAGAGGTTTGTGACACTGTACAGGAGGCAGTGATGAAGACCATCCCCAAGAAAAAGAAATGCAAAAAGGCAAAATGTTTGTCTCAGGAGGCCTTACAAATAGCTGTGAAAAGAAGAGAAGTGAAAGGCAAAGGAGAAAAGGAAAGATATACCCATTTGAATGCAGAGTTCCAAAGAATAGCAAAGGGAGATAAGAAAATCTTCCTCAGTGATCAATGCTAAGAAATAGAGGAAAACAACAGAATGGGAAAGACTAGAGATCTCTTCAAGAAAATTAGAGATACCAAGGGAACATTTCATGCAAAGATGGGCTCAATAAAGGACAGAAATGGTATGGACCTAACAGAAGCAGAAGATATTAGGAAGAGGTGACAAGAATACACAGAAAAACTATACAGAAAAGATCTTCACGACCCAGATAACCACAGTGGTGTGATGACTCACCTAGAGTCAGACATCCTGGAATGCGAAGTCAAGTGGGCCTTAGGAAGCATCACTACGAACAAAGCTAGCGAAGGCGATGGGATTCCAATTGAGCTATTTGAAATCCTAAAAGATGATGCTGTGAAAATGCTGCAGTCAATATGCCAGCAAATTTGGGAAAGTCAGCAGTGGCCACAGGACTGGAAGAGGTCAGTTTTCATTCCAATCCCAAAGAAAGGCAATGCCAAAGAATGCTCAAACTATCGCACAGTTGTACTCATCTCACCCGCTAGCAAAGTAATGCTCAAAATTCTCCAGGCCAGAATTCAACAATATGTGAACTGTGAACTTCCAGGTGTTCAAGCTGGATTTAGAAAAGGCAGAGGAACCAGAGATCAAATTGCCAACATCCGTTGGATCACTGAAAAAGCGAGAGAGTTCCAGAAAAACATCTACTTCTGCTTTATTGACTATGCCAAAACCTTTGACTGTGTGGATCACAACAAACTGTGGAAAATTCTGAAAGAGATGGCAATACCAGACCACCTGACCTGCCTCTTGAGAAATTTGTATGCAGGTCAAGAAGCAACAGTTAGAACTGGGTATGGAACAACAGACTGGTTCCAAATTTGGAAAGGAGTACATCAAGGCTGTATATGGTCACTCTGCTTATTTAGCTTATATGCAGAATACATCATGAGAAATGCTGGACTGGATGAAGCACAAGCTGGAATCAAGGAGAAATGTCAATAACCTCAGATATGCAGATGACACCACACTTGTGGCAGAAAATGAAGAACTAAGGAGCCTCTTGATGAAAGTGAAAGAGGAGTGAAAAAGTTGGCTTAAAACTCAACATTCAGAAAACTAAGATCATGACATCTGGTCCCATCACTTCCCCCGTGGCAAATAGATGGGGAGACAATGGAAACAGTGAGAAACTTTATTTTTTTGGTCTCTAAAATCACTGCAGATGGGGACTGCAGCCATGAAATTAAAAGATGCTTGCTCCTTGGAAGAAAAGTTATGACCAACCTAGACAGCATATTAAAAACCAGAGACGTTACTTTGCCAACAAAGGTCTGTCAAGTCAAAGCTATGGTTTTTCCACTAGTCATGTATGGATGTGAGAGTTGGACTATAAAGAAAGCTGAGTACCAAAGAATTGATGCTTTTGAACTGCAGTGTTGGAGATGACTCTTGAGAGTCCCTTGAACAGCATGGAGATCCAACCAGTCCATCCTAAAGGAAATCAGTCCTGACCATTCATTGGAAGGATGATGCTGAAGCTGAAGAAGCTCCAACATTTTGGCCATCTCATGCGAAGTGACTCATTTAGAAAGACCCTGATGCTGGGAAAGATTGAAGGCAGGAGGAGAAGGGGACGACAGAGGATGAGATGGTTGGATGGCATCACCCACTCAATGGACATGAGTTTAAGTAAACTCTGGGAGTTGGTGATGGACAGGGAAGTCCAGTTTGCTACAGTCCATGGGGTCACAAAGAGTTGAACACGACTGAGTAACTGAACTGAACTGAAGTGCTCACTCTTACTTTTTGTTCTTACTGAGAACCAATAACATTTGCACACTTTCATTGAGTTTTTTAAAACCCTTTACACTGTTACACATTTGTAGGATCTAATTCTCATACTATTTTTTAATTTTATCATTTTCATGATATTCATTTATCATGATAAAGCATTATCCTTGATTGCTGTTGTATTTCAGGTTAATTATTCTTAATTTTCAGAATCTTTTACCTTCTTTTTCTGTTTTCTATGAAATAATTTTATCTGCCATCTTCACTGATCCTTTGCTGGTGGTGTATTGAAAATCTGTTTCTGATCTGTCTCCTCAAATTATAATAGTAACTAATCTGTTGTTTAATATGCATTCTTCAATTATTTTTTACCACAGATATAATTTATGTGAGTATACTTTGACTTAGAGAGATTGATTTGCCCACAATTTGGCAGTTCCTATAGCTTCTCTTCCTCCACCTTCTCTATTATTCTACCTCTAAAAGTGGTATTTTGCCCAAAATAAAAAAATTTTAAAAGTAGTATTTTGACTGGGTGTTTTACATCCTACTACCTTTACATTGATTCTCCATTAAGCGTTTCTAAAGTGTGAAAGAATGAGTCCAAAGTCATCCTTAGCCTCAAATTTCAAAATTTATCTCTCTTATTGGCAGTCTTAAAAAAAAAAAAATCTGTCCTTTTACTTCAAGTACCTGAGCATCTTTCTTTTAGGTTGTTCCTGAATGAGAAGGAGTGGGGGGGGGGACAGCTGCCATTCACTGAGAGTCAACTTCGTGTTAAGTTTTTTTGCTTGTGTGGTTTTTGTATCCATGCAGAGGTCATCCTTTTCTCCACCAGCATTATTCCTCCTCCAAAAACTTCAGTTATTCCTTTAACTCCTGCCCATGTTCCTGTCCTCTTCCATTTTCTGAAGCACCCTTTTCTTTCTGCAGATGGACTCTTCTTGATCTATTTCTAGCTTGTTTTCTCCTTTATTGTTTGTTTCTAGGTGTGGATTTTGATCTGCACGTATCCCAGTCATTGAGGAATCTTAATCTGTCCATCAGTTCTGCTTTTTACCTGAATTTACAAAATTCAGAATTTTGTTTTTCAATTATAGTATATTTCCCTTTTGTGGTAATTATTTCTCATTTTTTTCTTTTCAAACGAAGTTGGCATATGTTTACTTGATTGACTAATAATAACCAATGATTAATAAAATGTTGATTTTACTAATGTGTCAGGTGGTGGTCTAAGTATTTTTTGTGTAACTCTCGAGTTATCATTAGCTTAGTTACTAAAACTTATTTTGATGAACTCTTCCCAAATTTTGCTTCTATGTTTTTGAAAAATGCTTTGCTATTTTTTCTTTATGAGTGTAACCCATAAAGGGTGAAAACCCATGTAGGCTTTATTTAATTTTATTCCACCAAATTCTTAAAAGTCTTTACTTGACAGCTTTATTACTGTGGTTTGGCTTATACTGATGACAAAGAGTGATTGAATTTTAAACCTTCAAAAAGAAACACTTTGAAATAAAAGATGATTTTTAGGGACAGGGAAAAAAATTTGGAATAATCAATAATTATCTAAACTCTATTTCTTATATATAAAAAAGAATATTTTCATACTCATATTATGGCTGTTGTTCAAATATAAAATAATGAAAGAAGCAGAGATATTTCATAAAGCTAGGAATAAGATAGAGATAAGATTGCTTATCAACAGTATTATTTTGCAGGCAAAAAGTTTCAGAACCCCAACAATAAGGAGCATCACACCTTTATCTGGAACTCCAGGTCTGTTATATAACAACCAAAATATCTTTTTTGGTTTATAGTAATTAATTTTTAGTATGTAAAATATATGATACCTAAAAATTTATAAATAGCATTTTCTGATTATAAAATATTGTTTAATGCTTTTTAATAGCTGCATCTGAATCTATTATAATATATTAAACTTTCCCTATATTGAATGTTAGTTGGCTTCCAGTGTTTTTTATAATAACTATAGTTGTATCAGCTTGTAATTCCAACAGGAAAATGTGAGAATGTCCTTCTTTTTAAACCTTGACAATTCTAGGTACTCTTGTATTTTCAAGAATTTATGTGAAAAATGTACTCCTACACAGCCCCTAGGGGGCTGACCCTGGCTTCACCTCCTCCAAGCCCAGTGGACATTGGTTACTGGGAGGCAGAAGGGCTCTTCTCCTTTTCCTTTTTTATAAAAAGAATTTATGTGAAAAGTATTGTAGATTTTGTCCTGAATTTTTCCACTTCTTTGATTTATGTAATTAATTTTGTATTTATTAAAGTTTTTTATTTCTTCTTTTCATGAATTACCAATTCATCTCTTTGATAATTTAAGGCTAGTCGTTTATTTCCATATTAACTTACAAGAATTATTTGTATCTTAAGACTGTATGTCATATATATATCTTACTGATGGGAAATATTTTTTAATTTATTATTTGCTTTTTAAATATATTAATGATGTTTCTGTCCTCACTTAATTTTTATTATTAAATCTATAGATCTTAACCTTTGTTATTTCTCCCTTCATTTTATGCTCCCTTCATTTTATAGTCAGGATCCCACTATCCTGACTATATAAATACTAAATAAATTTACTACATAAATCTTTGCTTATTTTGCAAGAGTTTTTGTGGTTTTATTATTTATATTTAATTTTTATTTCACCTAGAATTTACTTCATTTTTTGGTATAAAGTAGGGATCTTATTTACATTTTCTCAAATAAATCACTCATGACCCGAGCAATATTTATTGAATAATTCATCCTATCTTCCACGAAACACCTCTTAAGCTATAAATACTTATAGATACCTCTTTAATACTATACATATTTATTTATGATTTATTTTTTTATTAGAACTTTCAGAGCAGTTCTAAATGATACAATGAACACAAGATATAAGTGTCTGAATGCTGGTTTTATTGGGATAACCTGTAAAGTTTTAATATTAAATGTATGGATATATAGATAGATGATCTTGCACTGAGTTTTTTTCTATTTGCTTTTAGGTACACTAATAACAATCCGAGGCAGAACCTTCACTGATGTCTATGGAAGTAATACGGCACTAAGCTCTAATGGGAAAAATGTGAGGATTTTGAGGTAAGTTTTTGATGTGGCAACAAAAATATTCTTATAACTCATAGATGAGATGTGATAGCCCATGAATAATGGGTCCAATGATATTGAAAATCACTACAATGTGATGAGATTCCCAGTATTTTCCAGCCATATTATGCAGGGAAAAATAGACTGTTGCATAGTTCATTGACATAGAAACAATGGCCATCATTGTTAATCAGCTATATTCCAATACAAAATAAAAAGCTAAAAAAAGGAGAAACCATGGCCAATATACTTTTCTCTTTTGGTCTGACAAAACTGCTTATTTTTCTATGATGGACTTTATTAATAGGAGGTACATGGAAGAAGTCTAATAGTAATTGAGCTGAAATCGCAGAACTTCATTACTGGAGAACTTTATTACTTTATCAAGCTGCCTCATTTTGTACATATTAAAGAAAAAAAAAACAACAGCAAAACCTTTAAAGCCTGGAGGTCCATGAGTTAGTAAAGGTCAGGAGAACCCAAGTTTCCCAACAGACATTTTGGCAATTTTTCTACTGCACATGGTGTATTAGGGGAGAGCTGAAACTGAAAAAAGTCAATAATGTATTAACAGGCCAGGATTTGAATCCTAATTCCTCCATGTTCTAATTGTGTACCAGATGGTAACATTGCTGGTTATCAAAAGTACTGTCCACACTTTGGGCAGGAAATAGCAATGTCGCTAGAGTTATATAACTTTCTGCAGCGTTGGTGGGGTTATCTCGGTCCTGCCTTAAAAGACCGGAAGTCTTGCTCATTTCCTCTGTAGTTGAAATTTACTTCTCTTTAATACAAAGGAATGGATAGAAATTATTTCTTGAAATCAAAAATCACAGTCAGACAAGACTTCAGAGATCGGGCTACCCAGCCTCTATATTCTGGTAACCCTGAGATACTATATATAAACATAGAAAAAAATTCACACAGAATCAAATCATAGTTTCCAAGATACTTCATGCTTATTGAATACATGTATAAAATGGGCAAATGAATAAATTAATATTCAGCACACATATATGTACATATATATATAATTTTATAAAACATGCAATTTGAAAGGTTTTGCTAAATGAAATAAAGATGATTTGTCTGGCATTCTATGGGGCAGAGCTCTCAATTAAATCACATTTGCATGAATCTATTATTCTAGAAATATTTTTATTGATTCCTTATATAAAATAAAAGAACTACTAAAATAAACAAATATTTAACATTTTATATGGACTGTTTAGTATAAGTATTTTGTCTATTTCTGTATAGTTGAGTATTATGAATGTTTTATATCTCAATTCTAAAAGCAGATTTTCTAAGTCATCCTTTCCCTAATGATGCCAGGAAATAGAAAATTTAACTTTCAAGTGATTCCTTTTTTCCTCCTCTGTAGTTGAAATTTACTTCTCTTTAATACAAAGGAATGGATAGAAATTATTTCATGAAATCACAGAATCACAATCAGAAGAGACCACAGAGCAGGCTGCCCAGCCCCTATACTCTGGTAACCCTGAGATACTATTAATATATATAAATGTAGAAAAAAAATCACACATTGAACTATAGGCAAAAGTTTTAGAACTGCTTTTATCTCATTTCTATCACATTCATTTTGACACTGGAGCCCTCAAGGCACTCTGTTGTGCCTGAATTTTGTAAGTGGAAGCAGTGAATGGGCTGAGTCTTGACAGGAAGTCAGGAGACCAAGCACCCAAGCTGCTTCTGCTTCTCACAAGCTTTGTCAGTTTGGCCAAATCTCCACATTCAGACCAGGTACAAATGATAGAGGACATGCAAATGACTCAAGGACCTAGTGCCTACTAAAGGAGCTTTTGGTCTTAAAGTGAGGGGAAAAAAATAATAAATATATGTATTTAAGGGCAAATAGGGTAATATTACCAGAGAGAGGCAAACCCACACCACTGTAGGAATTACAGGGTATGGTTAAGAATGTACACTGGAGCAGAGCTTTCTAGGTTTGAATTCCTGCTGTACCCCTTCCTGGCTGCAGGCTTGGGCAAGCTACTTAACCTCCCCGGCTCAGTCTCTTCACCTGTAAAATGGAAGGATATTAGTTACTAATGTGCAAGTACTAACACATAAGTTGCCAGGACTTAATGTAGTAATGCTGTAAATGCTGGCTGCTAAGTTTGTTGTTTATTTGCCTGAAGCAAAAGGTTAGAAAGAGAATATGAACTCATACATTTCTGTAATAGGTATAGTAATTCAGTTTATTCTTTATAACCTAATGTATTGATCAAATGAAAGAATTTGTATGAAAAGTATGTTAAAAAATTCAAAGTTCTCTGCTAGGAGATATGCTAGTAATTCAGGCTTGTATCTGGCCTTATTTTGTATCTGGATTTGCTGTCCCAGAAGCTGGGGATTTAGTCTGGTGTTGCAAAGAATCTGATAGCTGTCAGTTACCTACAAGCCTCCAGTATCACTGGGTTCTATCAGCCTTAAAGTAATAGTTCAGTCTAGTGAGCTGGGGAAAGAAATGTGAAGGCAGATTTTCCTCTCGGCTTCTAATCCTTCTCAGCTTCTTGTTCCCATTTCATTGGCACTGATCCTATTAGACATTCTTTTCATCCCAATTATTTTGTGAGATGTGAGCCTTGTTTAACTCATATGAAACTTAACTACAAAATTATGTTTTGTATTGGAATTAATTAAACTTCAGATGGAAGAGTCCCCGTTATCTACATTTGCTATCCCTATAGTATTCATCACTTTATAACACACCAAATATGTTATGATTATCATGTTTATTGTCATTCTTCCCCAGTTAGATTGTCAGCCCTATAACGGCAGAGATCTTGGCTCACTGATGTGCTCCAGCATCTAGAGCAAAAACTGTAACATAATAAGTGGTCAGTAGATGTTTGTTGAATGAATGATGGATACTATTAAGTGATTGGGAGAAAAAAAAAATAAGGTGGCAGTAAGCTTGGTGGGAGGAGAGCATTTTGAAACAATATATTAAACACAATTTGATCTTTTCCAATAAAATATTTATACAGGGTTTATATTGGAGGAATGCCCTGTGAGCTTCTCATATCACAATCTGATAATTTGTAAGTAATTCAAATAATTTTCTTTAGAAAAATAAATAGTAGATATACTAGATTTAAATAGTAATTTCTAGCAATAGTGCATATCCAAATGCTTTATAACACAGTATAAATTGTAATATTTGATATGGTAATTTATCAGTCATTGATATAGTTAGATGTAACCTGATCTCCACTATCTCCAGTGTATTATGATATGAACTGTTTAAATTATTTTGAATAAAGTGTTTTGAGAAATACCTTTATCAAATAATTGTTTCACTTGGTAGTGTTTTGAATTCTTTAAAAGGAATATCAATGGGGATGACCAAATTAATGACAAAATATTTAATTTTTAAATAACTTCAACAAAGACTGGGAAATATTTATTCAAATAGCTTCAGCTAAGATTGGGAAATATTTTTATTTTACAAAAATCTTTGTTGTAGCAACAGTTTCTGTCCTGATGCATATTCTGAAATTCATAAGATTTTTTGAGGGAAACACAATATTTTAAAACTTCAATGTCAATGTAAACTTTGAAATTAAAATGCATATTTTATTAGGTATGGTCTAAAACTAGATCATCCAAATGGAGACATGGGTTCTATGGTTTGTAAGATGAGTGGAACTTACATTGGTAAGTGTTGACCATCATTTATCATAGTTCTCAGAAATGCCTGACTGTATTTCCTTGTTTGGTATTCTCTTAGACCGCTCCTGTAGCCTCATCCCTTTTTTAAAAATTAGCGCTTCCTGGCTTTTTTTCAGCATCATGTAAGCATGTATGAAAAACCTTTTTCTAAGATTTACACTGAAGTGTCTTCAAGTATCTTTTTTTCCATTTCTTCTGTCATTTAAATGTTTCCATTACTAATTTAGCTGTTTACCTATAGCTTTAATTTTACTCTGATTTTTATTCCTTGCTCTATGTACTTCAGAATCATAAGCATTTTAGTTAATGAGCTTTATTCCTTCTGCCTCGGGCTTCTCTGGTGGCTCAGACAGTAAAGAATCCACCTGAAACTCGGGAGATCCAGGTTTAATCCCTGAGTTGGGAAGATCCCCTGGAGAAGCGAATGGCAACTTACTCCAGTATTCTTGCCTGGAGAATTCCATGGACAGAGGAGCCTAGAGGGCTACAGTCTATGCGGATGCGACTGAACGACTAACACACGTGCGCGCACACATATACACACACGCACACACACATATACACATTCCTTCTGCTTCACAGCCTTTGCAAGTTCCCGGTCCTGAAAGTTTCAAATAACATGTCATGTCTTCGAAAAAGCCTGATCCCCAGCTTTACATTCTCAAAGTTCGTTCTCCTTTTCCTTGATAGCTTTATCACAGTACTTAGTTCTCTGTGTCGTTGCTTTTGACTGACTATATCCTCCGTTTGACAGTGTGCTCACCCTGCACCTCTCAACCCATCACTGACCCAATTAAGTAGCTGTTAAATGAATGAAAGAAAATTGAGGGCAATATGATTACATATATGTTCTTTTATTCTTTATTCATTATTATACTTTGTGAGGTTTTCCTGGTTACAACGTTGAGACATCTTATTTGTATATCTTAAAGTAGTAGGTGTTTCTTTAAGATATTTCGTTTTCATTTCTTTGAGGATTAGTAGATGGTTGCATAATTATGGTGTTAATTTTCCTTGCTTTTAAATCAGCTTTATAATATATAGTTATTATTCTCCTGTGATTGAGAATTTAATTGATTGTGTATTTTAATTAATTCCAGGTCATCACAATGTCAGCTTCATCTTGGATAGTGATTATGGAAGGTAGATCATTTTGTAAATAATAATTTTCATAATTGATTCAACTGGGAAAATAAAATAAAAGTGTATATTTACTTTGTGCTATATATCCCTAGATTAAAAACTTAATTACTTTCAAAAAATTAATCACTTTACCCAAATTAACATTTAAGGAGTCTGTAACTCCTGTTCACTAGTAATTTGTGTCTCAGACATGGCCTTTCAGTTGCTGGGAAATCTAGCATTACTTAAAACAGTAAATAAAAAAAAATATTTGATTGTGATATGAAAAAGTGTGATTTTATGTTTTTAGCCCTTCTTGTTTATAAAATTGTTTTGATAACTAATTAAATTTTTTTGAATGTAGGAATAAATAAAGCTTCATGATTAATATTACCTGATAATGATTTTCTCCTAAAGTATCAAGACAAATAGAATTGTGAAAGATGGTAGCTACAGCTTTTAATTGTTCATTCTAATACCAATATTAATAACTTATATTTATGATTTCTAGTAAAACTAGAACTTATTTCCAGATATCCTAATTTCAGTCAGAAAGACCATCACATACTTATAGAAATACGAGAATATGCAAATCTCAGCACATGTTGCAAGTCTCATAGATAAAATAAAGAACCTTTAGTGGCAGGCATGGCATTAAGCACTTTACACATATTATCTAGCTTAATACTCCCAGAGAACCTATAAATTGGATGTTTTCATCTATCCCATATTGCACACTGGGAAAGCAACACTTAGGAACATTAAATTATTTGCCTAGGAATATTCAGCTGGTAGGAAACAGAGCTAGAATGTGAACCCATGCAGTCTGACTCCAGGACCTAAGCCTTTCTTCCCCATGCTTTGTCATGACCGATGGAGGGTCTCAGTCAAAGAACCACATCTCATCACTGTTTAACGCCCTGACCCAGGATTCTCTACCGTGGGGGGATTACCCCACTCCTGGAGCATTCACAAGGGTGTGTGGGGGGCATTCGTTGGCCCTCCCAGTCACTGGAGCATGCTACTGGCCTTTTATGGGCAGGACCATGATGTGCCAAACCTAAATTGTTCTTCCCAAAATGTCATAGCATCTCCCGTTTGGAAAGTGAACTGGTTGATTGAAATCCAAATAAGTCACATCATTTAGCCATCCAATACTAATATAGTTGTAGTAGACCGATGATGAAAAATTGTTTATTTTTTTGTCTCTGAAGAGAGACTCAGTGATTAGAAGTTTGGAAAGAGTGGCAATATTATAATCAAAGCAGATGTTATTCCTGTTCATTGTTTACAGGCTGTAAGAGAAGGATGAGATTTGGTCCCTGCATGTATGGAAATGCAGTTGAGTTGGTGAAACTAAATCCATTATCACTGCATTTACAGATGAGCTAGTTCTAGACACCTAAAGTCAGTAGATTTATTGCCAAGTTATAAACGTGGGCTGGACATTTTTTTTAAAAAATTAGTTATTTTTAAAATTATTTATGATAATAATAACCATAATACTTAAATTTGAGACTTACTGTGTACCTGCCCTATTTTAAGCCATTAATGAGTATCAAAACAACCTTATGGAATGTGTACTATTAGTACCATTTTTCAGCTGAAGAAATTGAGGCACACTTTTTAAAAACTTGTGGGTTCCCAAAGCCCAGGGACTGTATTTTTTCTTTTTTACAAGTTTTTGTTATTATTTGTTTTGGACCATGACTCATGGCTTGTGGAATCTTAGTTCCCCAACCAGGGATTGAACCCAGGCTCCAGCAGTGAAAGTGTCAAGTCGTAACCACTGGATCACCATCGGGGAATTACTTAAAGTGCCAAGTCCTAACCACTGGACACTTTATTATAGAATAAAATACACTGCACTAAAATCTTGAAGAATTTTGTAATTCAAGATAAAGCCAGAGTGGGTGATATGTAAACAGTGCTAAGATTTACCTTTATGATTTACAAGGGACAGTGACTTAGTCCCATAACTTAACTGTGATTTTCTGTAAGGACATGGCCTACTTAAATATAACTTGATAAGATCGGACAATAGGATTTTATTGAAATATTAGCAAAACGTGTTAGAAGCAATGATATGGAGTTTTAAATGATTTTGTGAACTATATATGGTTCCTTTATGCTCTCAATGTCATTCTTCGTAAGGTGAGAAAAGTGAATTCTTAGTTCCAAGTCTGAATGAGAGGTGCTAATTGCCAAATTCATCATATCTCTCTCAGAGAAATAATTATCCAAAAATAGAAGGTTTGAGTGATTGAGCTTGATTGTGATTGATAGGTATACATAAGTCAATATGCAGCATTAACATACCCCCCAAATTAGAAAATTTGTGCATATATAGGCAAAAATATTGCATACAATTGTTATTGCATAAAATTTATTGCATAAAATTCTGTGATCTTGACTTATAATCATTGTTTCCTTTTTTAAGCCAATGGATTTCCTTTTGTTTTAGGGTCTCAGAGTTTAAGAAATTGTATTTCTATATAAAACAGTCTTAAGAATTTAAGGTGATTGTTAAAAACATGATATTTACTACTTAAAAATCTAGTTTTAAGATTACATGGCATTTTTAAAATGTCATCATTTTATAATTAATAAAATCAATATTTTACAAATTTCTGGAGCATTGCTGAATATCAGATGAACCAATTGGAGACCGTGTGACATCTATTTTGTATTACTTTTAAAAAGAAAATTTGTTGAAATATAGTTGATTTACAATATTGTATGCATTCTGTATTCCTTTTAATGGGCAACCTTCCCTCTTCTATTACCCCAAGTTCGAACAACAGCTGTTTCAAACTGATAAGGTTTAGATGAGACTCTCTTAATTGAGAAATGCCTAGTTATTATCAGTGAATTAGTGAAAATCACCTCAGTGTCATACCAAATAAATTACATTCAAATTTTATTTCAGGAGGCAATTTCCCCACCAGCTTAAAAAGCAGAGTTAATTTTTCAGAGACAGGATCTGACCACAGACATTGTTGGAACTGGCTTCATTTTAGATCTTTAAGAAATCAACTGAAAGGCTTATAATATAAACATTTAAAATCCAGTGTGAACTTCTTAAATAGCTAAGTTAGCATAGCATGTTTTCAGGGACTCTTTAGCTTTGCAGATGCACATTATAATGCCTGTGTTGGATTCATAGGGAGTTGATTGCTGGTCTCCACCACAAGGTTTCCGTTATCCTTATAGATTACGGTTCATTGTGCTCTAATTATGATGAATGAGTTTGGAGTCTTAGATAACGTTAGAATGCCTTAACCTTTCTAATTATGAATTTAATGGAGGTAACTAAGAGAAAGCATTCAGTTTTAGGATCATATTCTTTCCATCCCTAGCCCTTTAGGCTATGGAAGTCCAAGTATGTATCTATCAAAAACATGAATAGGCTCCGTGTTTATTAAGGGTGACTTAGCTGTGACGGACTGTTGTGAACTTGCACTCATACTTTGTATCTCATGTAAGTTAGTGGCTAGAGAGGAGAACTGTGTAGTACCCAGGGCTCTGGACTCAAACTGCCTGGTTCAAATTCCATTTCTGCTACTGTCTTTGTGACCTTGACTAAGATAAATGTCAACTAATTTTTTTTTTTTTTTGGCCATGCTGCATGGCATGTGGGATTTTGGTTCCCTGGTCAGGGATCAAACCCATGCCCCCTGCATTGGAAGGGTAGAGTCTTAACCACTGGATTGCCAGGGAAATCACTGATCTTGACTAAGAAAAAATTTCTCTTGAGTATTACCTACCTCATGGGATTGATATAAGAATTAAATAGCATACTAATTAGAAGCAAAAAATTTAAAATTTTAGCATACCTGATAATAGTTCAATGATCTTAGTTACTCGTTCACTAAATGGGTTATGCTGCTGCTGCTGCGTCGCTTCAGTCGTGTCTGACTCTGTGCGACCCCATAGACGGCAACCCACCAGGCTCCCCCGTCCCTGGGATTCTCCAGGCAAGAACACTGGAGTGGGTTGCCATTTCCTTCTCCAATGCGTGAAAGTGAAAAGTCAAAGTGAAGTCGCTCAGTTGTGTCCAACTCTTCGCAACCCCATGGACTGCAGCCTACCAGGCTCCTCCGTCCATAGGATTTTCCAGGCAAGAGTACTGGAGTGGGGTGCCATTGCCTTCTCCGAAATGGGTTATAAGAGCACAGAAAGCCCAAGATGGTCATCCATAGAGCCCAACTTTTATGAAGGGCAGTCCTCCTGTGTGTTTATTTTTTATGTTAATACAAATTCTTACTTTATTGAACTTTATTTATTTGCATATAATAAAAGGTGCATATTTTAAATGTGCAGTTCAGTGAGTGCTGGCAAATGTGTTTGGTATATTTGTGGATTTAATAAAACAGGCTCTAGAACATCTTTATTTTCCTCAAAAGTTCTTTGTTGGTCCTTTGTAAATTTTGATATGATTTCTATCACTGAAGTAAAAGAAAATTTCCTAAAATAAAGGTCATTTTTATTTTATTTTATTTTTTTTAAGGTCATTTTTAAAGCAAGAATTTTTACTTTTTTTTAAACAGGAGTTTACCAGAAAAAATGGCATATTTCGTTTCTTCTCTCAATAAAATTTCAATGTTTCAAACATATGCAGGTATGTGACCTTTCTGTGTGAGGGGAAGGCAGGGGAAGAGAAGTGCATATACTTTATTTCATCAAATCAAATACAACAATGATTGTAAAGTGTACTGTATTATTTTATGTAGTTCTAAGAACGAAAAAACACCCAAGATAAGGATTGTACTAGGAAGCCCTGACATTAAGCCAGGATCTACAAAAAGCCAGGATCTGTAGCCAAAAACTACATTTCTGGTGTCAGGTTGATTGAGAAATAAACTTATCTCACTAAAAGAGACAGCAGGGAAACATGCATCTCAACTTGGGATGTTGATCAAGGAAGGAAAAAAAATCTCTGCTGTCAATTTAAACCCACAAACCAGCACTCTCGGGGATTTATGCTTTCAGTGTGGTCCAAAAAATTCCTCAAGGAGAATATAATTTATCTCAATTTAAAGAGATCTCAGTGCCAGGCCTGGGGTGATTCAGACGTGAAAGATGTTCAAAAATGAAAAAAATATGTGTCTTGGAATCAACCAAATATGATCTATCCTGTTTTTTTCTGGAAACATACTATGAAACTTACGTGAAAATGTTAGTTGTGTCCAACTTTTGTGATCCCACGGACTATAGCCTGCCAGGCTCCTCTGTTTATGGGATTCTCCAGGCAAGGATACCAGAGTGGGTTGCTATTCCCTTCTCCAAAGGGTCTTTCCAACCCAAGGATGGAACCCAGGTCTCCTGCATTGCAGGCATATTCTTTACCGTCTAGGCTACAGAAGTCTGTTTTATTGAATGTGAAACTCCTATGGAAAAATACATAGAACTTTGATAGAATGAACTAATAAGAGTAAATTTTAAAAAGAATGCACCATGTATCATTACTGGTCTATTTTATCAGTATATCTAAGACTCTTATATACAAAGCTGCAAGCATTCCAGTCATAGTTAATGTATTAGTATGTGAGAAAAATATAAGATGTTGGTCCGTAAATATAAGAAAGATTTCATTTTTAAAGAGCATAGAGAAGAGGCTGTTCTCTTGCTTTCTTGTTTTCTTTTGGAAGCAAACATCTGTGCTTAGCCCAGGCTTTCCTTGTTCTCTGGATCCTTCCATTACCAGTGTCTGTTTGGTACCAGTTACCACTTACCCTTGGTCCCCAGGAGATGCAGGTCTGTGTGAAAGCCATGTTTATTGTCCTCTTTGCAAGACTGCATCAGAGACAAAAGAACGAAACACCTGCTTCATTCCTTTGGTAATCCAGTACCTTCGCTGTGTTATTTGCTATGTCTAGGGAATTTGGAAAATTTGTAAAAGACAAACGTTTACGTTTATGTGGAATGTTCATGACATTTTATTTCTTGTCCTTTCCCTCCCCATCCCAGAGATTACTAGGATTTCACCTTCACAAGGAAGCACTCAAGGCGGCACTTGGCTAACAATCAGTGGACGGTTCTTTGATCAGACAGATTTCCCAGTCCGAGTTTTAGTTGGAGGTATTTTTAATGATTTTTTAATAAAAGAATGAATACTTCCTTTAATTATTTCTGTGAAAAATAGTAGTTGTGCTCAATTAATGTATTAATTTAAGAACTGGTATTTCCAGATGGGCATTTGGTCCTGGAGCTTGATGCTTTTCCCACTGCAATTTTCCAGTGAGGACTGCTCCTTGCAGCCTTATGTGACCAGGATTTGGGCTCTGAGGTCAGCACTGAAGGGCATTGCACAGCAGCATCATGGCTGCCATCAACAAATTGCTCGCCACGCTAAAGACACACATAACCTCTATTTAATAGACTTTCAAATTACCTCTCTGAACTGTTACTATTTCTTAATGGGTTAGATAATTACAGGGAAATTTAAAATGGCATTTTGGGAGACTCCTCATCCCTTTGTCATATACTCTGTCTTGTCTGGACATCAGTAATTACAGATTGTTTTGGCCTTAGAAAAAGCATTAATTGATTCACAAAATGTACATTGGGCTTGATTCCCTGGATGTGCGTCACTTTCATATGTCTGGTTCAGATCTGCTCAAAGGTAGGGAGCTAGGCAACTCAAATGGGAAGTTGGGAATGAATGTATAATGGGGATCTTCTCACTGAGTTAAAATGACCTTACTTACCTTGATGGACAAAGAACAGGACGTCTGTCCAAGTACCTGGCATGTAATTTTTCTGATCAAGCCTTCTGCTCAGATGATTTCTGCTTTTAAGGAATCTGCTGATGAGCTAGCCAAAATGTGATTCCAAGAAAAGAAATTCACAGAAAGCAATCCTGTGTAGCATTCATAGGACATCTTTCCTATCCCATGAATTCTTCCTGGCCACCTGCATAGGCCAAAAAATTTTAACATTTCATATAATATATTATTCTGTTTTACTATCTTTTAAAATATTAAAAACAGGAACATAATTTTGAATTTGTGTGTTTTACCTCTGACATTATGATACAGCTGATATACAAAGATTACATGTTAAGTTTTTTTAATAGTATTTCTTTGCCATTAAAGTGCAGGCAGATTTGAGATTCTGAATCCTCAATAATTTCTTGAAAATCATTGGTTTTTGTATCTTTCCTTTGCTCCAACAAAAATGAGTTAAGTTGGTTTAAAATATTGTTAAAATGTACTGTTTTATAGTTCAGTGACTTTGTATCCACAAAGCATTCAAATAGTGAAAGGTTGTATTGAAGTATACATTTTCCAGGCCACCAAACAAAACCTGGTAAAGATGCTTTCCTCCGTTTCCCTTACTTCTGTATTCATGGATTATTTCCATGTCAATAAATAGTTAATGAGGGTCGACCTTTCATGAAGCACTGTGAGGAGCACTTGGGAGTCTAAAATGTACACTCTTACTCAAGTCTATTTGTGCTTATGTATTACGATAATCGTTCTTATTTAAAACCTTGTCTGTTTTGGTTTCCATCTGTCTGTGACATAAATTATTATAAATTTATTTTAAAATTATTATCCTTTTTGTTTTTATTTTAAAAACTTGAACAAAACCACTATTATCCTAAGAAGACTGGAATCATCTACTTTTGTAAATTTTAAACATGACTGATTTATTCCAAAACTTTTCTCCAGGGAACAAAACATATAAGGCTTCACTTTGGACCCAGATAAAATAGTTTACAGTGACATCATTTTATCAAACTTTTAACTTTGTTTCTCAGAAATTATGAAATATTCTAACTCAGATTTGTGAGATTTTGCCAGCAAAGTGTTGCCCTGTGGAAGTACAACTAAAGTACAATTAATGAGTGATAAGCTTTGATGGAGAACATGTAAAGGAAATGAAGACCCTTCAGCTTTGCCTCTTGCTTGTGCGTCTTGGTTCTAATTGAAAAAGCACTCCAAGTTAGGCTGGTGTGATTTGCATTCTGAAGCTCTGTAGTAATGGCTCTGCCCTTGCTTCTCTGTAGGTCAAGCCTGTCATATTTTGAATGTCACAGAAAATAGCATATGTTGCAAGACACCCCCTAAACCTGATATTCTCAGAACTATATATCCAGGTAAGTCACCATTGGAGAGAAAGACCATTTCTATATTTGCATAAGAGGAATATTACTGACAGATATCTATAGTGTCTTAGTCTGTTCAGGCTGCTATAACAAAACATCATAGACTGAGTAGCTTATAAACACCATTGATTTCTCAAGATTCTGGAGGCTAGGAATCCAAGATCATGGCCCTGGCAGATTAGGTATCTGATGAGAACCTGTTCCTCATAGATGAGGCATTCGAAGGGGTATGGTGCTCTGTGGGGTCTCTCATAAGGACACTAATCCCATTCATGAGGGCTCTACTCCCATGGCCTGAACACTCCCCACAGGCCACACCTCCTAATACCATCACATTGGGCATTAGGTTTCACTAGGTTTCAACATTTTAGTTTTGAGGGGACCCAAACATTCAGCCCGTAACATAGTAACAAAAAATACTATTTGAGCTTTTTACAATTTGTGGTGAGAATGATAATAAATTTCTTCCTAGTTTTTCTTTTCTTTTTATTTCTGGATTAGGAAATATTTCTATTCAATTAGTTGAATCAAGGCTATACCAGTGGAGGTAAACTTGGCCTAAATTTCTCAGACACCCTGTGAAAGCTCTTTTGATAGAGTATGAAGGTACTTTTATTTCAAATCAAATGATTGTTACTAAATGTTGGTACAGGCTAATGGAAACATTTTAAATGCTTTTTTCCTAGTGAAAAAATAAATCAGTTCAGTTCAGTCACTCAGTCGTGTCCGACTCTTTGCAACCGCATGGACCGCAGCATGCCAGGCTTCGCTGTCCATCACCAGCTCCTGGAGCTTGCTCAAACTCCTGTCTTTTAAGTCAGTGATTCCATCCAACCATCTCATGCTCTGTCATCGCCTTCTCCTCCCACCTTCAATCTTTCCCAGCATCAGGGTCTTTTCCAATGAGTCAGCTGTTTACATCAGGGGGGGAAAAGTATTGGAGTTTCAGCTTCAGCATCAGTCCTTCCAATGAATATTCAGGACTGATTTCCTTTAGGATGGACTGGTTGGATCTCCTTGCAGTCCAAGGGACTCTCAAGAGTCTTCTCCAACACCACAGTTCAAAAGCATCAATTCTTTGGGGCTCAGCTTTCTTTATAGTCCAACTCTCACGTCTACACATGACTACTGGAAAAACCATAGCTTTGACTAGACGGACCTTTGTTGGCAAAGTAATGTCTTTGCTTTTTAGTATGCTGTCTAGGTTGGTCATAGCTTTTCTTCCAAGGAGCAAGCGTCTTTTAATTTCATGGCTGCAGTCACCATCTGCAGTGATTTTGGAGCCCAAAAAATAAAGTCTCTCACTGTTTCCATTGTTTCCCCATCTATTTACCATGAAGTGATGGGACTAGATGCCATGATCTTAGTTTTCTGAATGTTGAGTTTTAAGCCAACTTTTTCACTCTCCTCTTTCACTTTCATCACGAGGCTCTTTAGTTCTTCTTAAATGGCAGAGGTTAAATCCTTATCTAGTATGATTTAGGTGTGATCACAGGGAATGGGGAAAAATGGAACTCAAAAGTCTTTCCAGATTTTCCACCTGTGGCCATTGAAAGTGCAGCTGAGGGCTTTGAGGTCTGAAACTAGACCCCCGTGATGCTGTACATGTGTGCAGGTGGATTTTGTATCTCATCTTGTGCCCCCAGTGAAATCAGTTTATAATTGTGTCGTTGGTTGGTGTTTGAAGCCAAACAAATTCAGTTTATTAACCTTTTAAATGTCTTTGTTTTGCATGATATTTTAAACAATGATTTTATTTATTTATTTACAGTTGTGTTGGATCTTCATCGCTGTGCAGGCTTTTCTCTAGTGCAGCGAGCAGGTGGTGGTGGTTTAGTCACTCAGTCATGTCCAATTCTTTGAGACCCCATGAGCTGTAGCCCACCAGGCTCCTCTGTCCATAAGATTTTCCAGGCAAGAATACTGGAGTGGGTTGCCATTTCCTTCCACATTGCAGCTCTCTAGTTGCAGTGCACAGGTTTCTCATTTCCGTGGCTTCTCTTGTTGCAGAGCACAGGATCTAGGGCACGTAGACTTCAGTAGTCGTGGCCTGTGGCCTCAGTAGTCGTGACTCTCAGGCTGTAGGGCACAGGCTCAATAGTTATGGTGCACGGGCAGTTGCTCTGCAGCATGTGGGATCATCCTGGATCACGGATCGAACCCGTGTCTCCTGCATTGGCAGGTGGATTCTTTACCACTGAGCCACAAAGAAAGCTCTTGAATGATATTTTTTAAATGACCAGTTTAAGAGGAGAATTTTGGTATTCATAATTGATTACTTTAAAGAAAGTTGTGTATACAAGAGCATACTGTTGCTTAAAAAGTTTGAAGTGCTCAAGCACTTCAAAGAGAAGAGTTGCAGAGGAAGAGTTGCAGTCATTATTTTCCAGATTCTGACACTCCAGCCAAGCCTAAGCTGCTGGAGAAAAACCTGCACTTGACTCGTGTTGTATTTTAAGGAAGAAAAATAAAAACTGAGATGGCTCCATTATAATTATGAAAAAATAACACTGGCAAGTGTTGTTGTTGTTCAGTCACTAAGTCATGTCCGACTCTTTGTGACCCCATGAACTGCAGCAGGCCAGACTTTCCTGTCCTTCACTATCTCCCTGAGTTTGCTCAAACTCATGTCCATTGAGTCAGTGATGCCATCCAACTATCTCATCCTCTGTTGCCCCCTTCTCCTCTTGCCCTCAATCTGGCAAGTGTAAGCTTACTTTAAATGAGAATGTTTTCTCTCTGATTCTGTCCAAGAAGGAGATGAAATCCTAGAGCACAAAGTAATGTTAAAAAGAAGAAAAGTACTAACAGAAACCTAAGGCCAACAGTGTGTGTTCATTGAACCATTAAATGAGTAACTTTTATTAGAGATAATAATCAGGGTGAATGTTTTGTAATGAAATAGTCTGAATCTTGAAGTTTTGAGTCTTGACTACATAAAGCAACATCAGTCTTATCAAAAGTAATAATTATATTATTACTATCTTATGTAAGGCATTCACTGAGTACCAGGTACTTTGCGTGTGTGTGTGTGTGTGTGTGTGTGTATAATATGTAATCCCTATAGCAGCTACGCAAGTCATAATATTAGACTCATTTTATAGAATGTAGAATCAGAGGTTTAGATGTATGAAATAATAAATAAAATTGTAGACTGTCTTAATAGCACTCTATCCTCTGGGCACAGATACAGGTAGAGATATATGTAATTCTTCTGTTTATACATATAGTCTAAAAATATGAATATAAATAGAATATCTATAAGCACTACCCAAGTAAAAGTTATTGAGATACTGCATCAAAATTCTGATGAGAGCCTTCTTTATTACATTCAGGAGGGAGAGGCCTAACGCTTGAGGTGTGGAATAATAGCCGGCCAGCACGTCTTGAAGAGATACTCCAATACAGTGAAAAAACTCCAGGGTACTTGGGTGCCATTTGGGTAGATTCAGCTTCCTATGTTTGGCCCATGGAACAAGACACATTTGTTGCACGTTTCAGTGGATTTTTGGTGGCTCCAGAATCTGACGTTTATAGATTCTACATCAAAGGTGATGACCGTTATGCCATTTATTTCAGCCAGACTGGACTTCCAGAAGATAAGGTAGGGAAGCCACAGCATACCACATGGTATCATAGAAACAATATGGTAACCTTTATATGTGTCCCATTTATTCGACACTAAAACCAATGAATATACTAAAGAATCTATGTGGTGGGTATTTGACTATTTTAACACATGTGATATGAGCCATAAAGTCATTACGGAAAACTTGTTGTCTAAAAGAAAATGTTTTTCCCATACCTAAATTTTCCTTCACTAAGAAAAAAATAGACATTTTCTTTAAAATTAAAGATTATTTTTATTATGAAAGAATTATAATCACCCATAGGGAATTTGGAGAAAAGTACACATATTTCACTGTTCTACTAGATCTGTTTCACTATTACTTGATCATGAGATTAAAATCTTTTATCTCCTTTTGTCTATATTTTATTTTTTACATAAATAGGATCCTGTGACCAAATTTATAATCACTTTTATCATGTATTAGTCTTTTCACATATTATTAAATAGCTTTTATGATGCAGTGTTTGATGACTAAATAGTATGTTATTGCGTGAGTTACTAAACTTAAGTAACTTTCCACATACTGATACATTTTTAACTTCTGATATTTTATGATCACAAATAATACTCTGTTAAACATTTGTGTTCATTACATTATTACATGTTTTATGTTATTTCTTTAGGAAGTGAAAGTGAAAGTCGCTCAGTCATGTCCGACTCTTTGCATCCTCATGGTTTGAGGCCCCAAGGTTTGAGGCCCCAAGGTTTGCGACCCCATGGACTGTCCATGGAATTCTCCAGGCTAGAATACTGGAGTGTGTAGCCTTTCCCTTCTCCAGGGGATCTTCCCAACCCAGGAATCAAACCCAGGTGTCCCACATTGCAGACAGATTCTTTACCAGCTGAGCTACAAGGGAAGCCCAAGAATACTGAAGCTGGTAGCCTATCCCTTCTCCAGTGGATCTTCCTAACCCAGGAATTGAACCGGGGCCTCCTGCGTTGCAGGCAGATTCTTTACCAACTGAGCTATGAGGGAAGGACCATTTCACAAATGTGAAACTGATAGATCAAATCAAAATGACTCACTACATATATGGCAAGGTTGTCTCCCAGACTTAAATGCCTGCCTGTAACACATGAATTCCAATTTTGCAGTAGTTTTTCAGCATGTTTCTTTTAAGGACAGTGTAGTCATTTCTGTTGAGAAGCCTCAAGTCTTCTCTTTGTAGAGTATAGACGCATTTAGTGATCTTTGGCATCTTTCATATCTCTTTTTAATGATCTAATTTGGATTAAGTCCCTCAAAGTTTTCTGCAGAAAAAAAGAATCTTTTACTTAACAATAAGCAACCTTCCTCCCAGGATGGGTCTTTAAATTTTCCATTTGCAGTTCTAATTGTGGAAAAGCTATGATCTGTGTGTGTTCATGGAATAGTATGGTTGATATTCATTAAGGTTGGCAGGAGTGAAGTGAGCTTTGATAATTTTTTAAGATCCTTTTCATCATGAATAATAGAAGAAAAATATGAAGTATTTTCATGTTTTTCTGTTCATAAAAGGTCTAAGACTGAGAGAAATAATAAATAATAAATAAATGCTGAAAGTCTTATTAATAAGTTCTCTCTCTCCTCCCCTCTCTCTTTCTCTGTCTTTTTGGGATAAGGTGAGGATTGCCTATCATTCTTCCAATGCCAACAATTATTTTTCCAACCCAACACAGAGATCAGATGATATTCATCTTCAAGAAGGAAAAGAGTAAGATTTGTTTTCTTTTCTTTAAACTATTATGTGATATTTAAAAGCCATAAGTTTATATATAAAAACATTTTAAATTTGTTTCATGGGTGGAAGTGATGCTAATTTATTATGCTAATAATATTATTATGCTAATAATCAATTTGTAATTGGCCATTCTCCTTAATTTTGTTACATTTTGTTCCTATATTCTCAAGAATACTTCTCCATGTAACAGCTCTTTTGCATATATCACGTTTTTTACCTCCCTGTTTTCTAGGAATCCTGAAGAGCTTTTTGAATGGGATTATTAGCTATTTATTAGTTAGCATTCAGCTAACTAGGGAAATTCGAAATCTAAATTATTCCTGTTACAGAAATTATAATTTTGTGAAATTTTCTTAATCCTGCTTCAGTTTCTTACTAGGACCTTTCAGTCAATCCAGCCATCAAGTTCTCTGCTCTTATTTTCTCTATTGCTGGAGATAAACCACAAAACCACATTAACTGGTGCCACAGTTAATATGTATTTAATAGTCTCATGATTTATTTCAGACCCTGGGCCTGCCAGTACTGGAAATTTAATACTAAAGATATTAAAACATACTCCCTGCCCTTAAGTGGTATATTTTTTAGTGCTGAAAGGTCCAATTTCAGAAAGAAAATGAGAATATTATTCAAATAGCTAATAATCCCATTCAAAAAGCTCTTCAGGATTCCTAGAAAACAGGGAGGTTAAAAAATGTGATATATGTAAAATAGCTGTTACACAGAGAACATCAAGAGGTACATGTGAATTACCTTCCATTTACCATTTGTATTTGTTAGGTTTTGCTGTGTAAGAAACCATTCCCCCAGATTTGGTAGCTTGAAGCAACCCAATTTTGTGATTATCTAGGTAGATCTTTTGATCCTGGCTGTGTTAGCTGGTGATTAATGGTCCAGGACCGCCTTGTTCGCATATCTGGAGTCTCGGCTGGCCTGGCAGGGACTGAAGTATCGAGGATATCTCCAGCCAGAAGGTCTTTCATGACGGTGTGTTGCAGTGTCCCCGCAGGCAAGAGGGCAATTCCTAATGCACAGGGGCTTTTTAAACTCTGCTTATGTCACATTTGCTAATATCTCAGTGACTAAAGCAAAAGGCCAGGCTTATATTCAGTGGGTGAAGAAACAGACTTCACTCCTTTTATTTTTTAATTTATTTTTGCCTGCACTGGGTCCCTATCGCTGCACTCAGGCTTTCTCTAGTTGCCGCAGAGAGGGGCTCTGTTCGTCACGGTGCACGGGCTTCTCGTTGCAGTGGCTTCTCTTGTTGCAGAGCACGGGCTCTAGCCACACAGGCTTCAGTGATTGAAGCTCTCAGGCTCTGTTGAGTGTGTCATTGGTAGTTGTGGCACATGGGCTTAGTTGCTTTGAGGTATGTGGGATGTTCCGGAACAGGGATCAAACCTGTATCCTCTGCTTTGGCAGGTGGATTCTAAACCACTCGACCACCGGGGACATCCTGGGCTTCTCTTCCTGGTGGGAGGAGTTTTGTTTTTCATTCTACCACATCACCCTTCCAGATATTGATTAGGTTATGCTCATAGGCAGCATCATGGAGTTGGTCAGAGAGGGTTGGGATCAATAGTACCTGAGAGAAGCTACACTTAATGTTCTCACTGAAGTCTTAGGAATAACAAGCATTCCATTCTTTTTCTCTTCCCCCTTCTAATATCACTGCTTTATATACTTAAGCCTTTTCTTTTTTAACCAAGATTGCCAGGCCAATTCAGAGAAAATGGACTACCTTGTTAATTTCTATTGCTATTCAGTGTCAATACACCTTCAGGCTTTGCTTTGACCTTGGAAAATGAGTTCAATTTACCTGCTTGATAAGAGCACAGAGCTTGCATGAAGGTGGCTTGTAATACATCTGCCACCTGGTTTATCTGTGCTTCTGCAAACTAGCTTGGAATTTACACATTGGCAGGAATAATGATGCCTGTGAGTTCTGAAATTGAGGCCACATGGCTGGTTTGTTGCACAATGGTCCCTGGGACCTTTTTGAAGATAACTTGTCTTGCCAGTTCATTTTACTGAAATAATACAGCCTATCTCTACATGCATATCTCTTGGGTCACCCCCCTTTCTATTTGAATCCTACCTCAGTTACTAACTTCTAAATAATTTTTCAGTCTTTAAAATTCTTAGTTTCTGTAATTCATATAAACAAACAGAATAATATATGTATTTATAGGACTTTGTGACACTTAAATAGAGTAATGTCTGTGAAGTGCTAGCATGTAGAAAGTGCCTCAAAATATATTTAAGCTGCCAATAAGGATACAGAATTTAGTGGTTCTTCTCCAAGTCCAGGCTTCCCTTATGGGTCAACTGGTAAAGAATCCACCCACAATACAGGAGACCTGAGTTCGACCCCTGGGTTGGGAAGATCCCCTGGAGAAGGAAAAAGCTACCCGCTCCAGTATTCTGGCCTGGAGAATTCCATGGACTGTATAATCCACTGGGTCTCAAAGAGTAGGACATGACTGAGTGACTTTCACTTTACTTCACTTCTCCAAGTCCTGCTCCGTAGTTAGTATTGCCCACCTTGATTTGGCAGAGATGGCAAACAGGTTTCTCAGGGCAGCTGAAAGCCTGACATAATCCTCCAGTATCAGTCCTGTGGAGGAAATGACCCAGAGCCCCATCTCCTTGCCAGATGGGAGATAAAAAATGCACTCCATTCACAGTCTTTCATGAACCGTGGACACTTCATCTCCATATACAAGAGTATCTGCTGAATGATGTGAGGCCATTTAAAGGAACTCCTAGCTGGCCTCTTCAAAGATGGGAGCAGTGTGACACTGATTGAGACTTAGGTAGGAAAGGTCCCCTGGAGGAAAAAATGGCAACCCACTCCAGTATTCTTGCCTGGGAAGGCTCATGGACAGAGCAGCCTGGTGGGCTATAGTCCACGGGGTCCCAAAGAGCCAGACACAACTGAGCGACTGAGCACACAAACAGTAGTAGCTTTGCACTCACCTGTAATGACTGGTGGGTGAACAGCTAATTCTCAATAGGCAGTTGGATGATGGGCAGGGACCCTCAGGAATCAAGAATTCCAGATTTAAGGTGTGAATCTCATCCAGCTTGTTGGAGGGCCGTGATCAGCCTAATCAGTAAAAGTTTCCTAAGGCAGTGTTTTATTTCCCAAGTTACAAGTGGAGACAATATTTAAGGAACTTAGGGGAGAATTTCATCCCTGACACATACAACCACTCAGATACAAAATATGTGGTATGTCTGAGTCTACCTGACATTTTCTTATGTACATTACAGTACTTTAACCTCTTTGTGTCCTCTGGTTTTATGTCAGGAAGTTTGTTATAACCTACAATGTAATTGTTTTCAGCTCCTTGAGGATAGAAGGTAGTATCTCTTCTCAATTCATCAGTTTCTCTATCTCTAATGCAGATATCTTACACAACTCATTTTCTTTTAGCAAACTGCTGTGAAATAATTTGATAGTTAAAATCAAGGATGTGTGTATGTGTGTGTGCTAGTCACTTCAGTTGTGTCCGACTCTTTGAGACCCTCTGGACTACAGACCACCAGGCTCCTCTGTCCTTGAGATTCTCCAAGCAAGAATGCTGGAGTGGGTTGTCATGCCCTCCTCCAGGGGATCTTCCCGACCCAGGGATCAAACCCTTGTCTCTTACATCTCCTGCATTGGCAAGTAGGTTCTTTACCACTAGCGCCACCTGGGGACAATATAAATCATTTATTGGGCAGGTATTTTGTATCGTGTAGAAATTTATTCATTGAAAGCAAAATTCATGATTAAGTGTTCTGGAGAAAAAGTTCCAATCTTTAGTTGTTCTATTTTCCAGATATTACATTGAAATCTTGCTGCAGGAGTACAGACTAAGCGCTTTTGTGGATGTTGGACTGTACCAGTATAAAAGTGTCTATACTGAACAACAAACAGAAGATGCAGTGAATGAAGAACAAGTCATCAAATCCCAGTCAGCAGTTGTCCAGGAAGTACAGGTTGGCTGTGGTTATAGAGTCACCTTAGAAAGAGCAAATGTTCAAAGATAGAACTCTATTTGGTTATTAACTGTACGAGGTAAGATACTGTTTGAAGGGGAAGCAGTCGTGGAAAATTATTAAATTGTGCCTTGGAATATCTGTAATTATAAAGAGCCTGTTGTTTGATGACTTACCCTTTAAAATAGTTTATTGTTTACAGTAGCTGGTTTATGATGCTTTTAAAAATGTATTTTTCCATGTAGTAAATAGATGCTTTTTTTAAATTGGGGAATAGGTTATAACATTGGAAAACTGGGAAACAACTCATGCAACGAATGAAGTGCAGAAGGTCGTGGTAACCAGCCCATGTGTGGAAGCTAATTTATGTTCACATTACCAGTATAGATTGATCTACAACATGGAAAAAACTGGTAAGTTGTAAAAAATAAGGGAGACTTTATTTCTCTTTATGTTAGACAAAATTTTAAAAAGGTATTTGCTCTAGTCAAGTTCTACTATCTGGAAAATACAGTTTTAATAGTATGCTTGGTAAAGAAGCAAAAAAAATATTATGAAGAAAACTCCTCAGACTGGGATAGAAAATGGCATCAATAAAAACAACTTTCAGGTATATACTGTCATTTTCTTCTATAAGGATCATGATAAATGCATATTTAAACACACAAAAACATACCTGAAACTCACAGGTATAAGTTAATAGGAATTAAATTTATCATTACAGACAGGTAATCATTTCTTTCAATTTCTCAAATTAAGCAATAGACCTATAAGACACTAATTTATCTGTTAATAAAGATATTGTATTTCTTATTTTATAACAAATCCAGAAAAATAATTTTTGCTACTTCTATCATTTCAATAAGTAAATACTGATGAATACTTACTATTTGCCACATGGGATGCTTATTACCATGGGAACATTGAAACAGTAAAATATGAACCTGTCCTCAATAGATCACAATCCCATTAAGTACTCAATAATATTGAATTTGAATCTTTCAGAACATAATTTCATTAATAACTTATGGTACAGGCTATAGGTACTTTAAAAAATTCAAATATAAGGCATCACTGCTGGTTGGGGTAGAGCAGAGATTGCAACCCATTTTTTTTCTGATTAAAGTTCCTAATCATTTGACTTTTAAATTTTATTTTATTTCGTACAAAGTCTGGCTACCTGCTGATGCTTCTGAGTTCATACTGCAGTCAGCCTTAAATGACCTCTGGTCTATAAAACCCGACACAGTGCAAGTCATAAGAACACAAGACCCCCGAAGCTATGTTTACCTGATAACCTTTATATCAACTAGAGGTAAGCCTGTATTTCATTTTGAAGTTCTGTAATGTTTTTTCTAGGAAACAAATTCGTATCCTGTGCACCTCCACTGAAAAAGGTAAAAGCACCATAAAATGAGAGGAGAAAGGAAGTGGATTCATAGTGTTGATCAACTTCAGGAGAAACGAATTAAATGGTTAATTTTTTATATTGTAATTTAAATTTTAGTTGTATTTCAAAGAGTGTACAGCTCCAAATACATGAGAAATACACTGCACTATAAACTACAAATACTCTATTAGTAATAGTCTACTTTATATTTAGCAAAAATTACTGAAGATATTTAATTCTGGAAATGAAATTTAAGTAAATCAGTATTTCTCAGGAGACACTTAGTCTGGCCAGATCTTGCCCACTGAAAGGATTCTCGGGTCAAACCCACATAGGAAACACTGCATACCACACCTTCTCCTTGAAGATTTATAGAACCCATTAGAATATTAAAATCCCCAAGGAATCCTGCAGTGAGCAATAAAAACAACAAAGCAATAAAAAAAAAAAAAAGCAGTGCACTTGTATTTAATATAGCATTTTCCAAAATTATTTGATTTCTTTACCCTTTTCAAGTAATAGCTATTAGCTTCCAATTACATTTTCAAGTCTTAAAGACAAATTTAGCAACCAGTTTGGTGTCTCAGACAGTAAAGACCCTGCCTGCAATGAAGGAGACCCAGGTTTGATCCCTGGGTCAGGAAGATCCGCTGGAGAAGGAAATGAGAACCCACTCCAGTATTCTTGCATGGAAAATCCCATGGATAGAGGAGCCTGGAGGGCTACAGTCCATGGGGTTGCAAAGAGTTGGACACAACTGAGCAACTAGCACTTTCTTTCTTTCTTTGGGTATTTGGGATTTCTGGCCCATGAAATCGATCCCTGAATAAATTGCTTTTTTTTGAGCAATCACTATTTTCTAATTCATATAAGTAAAATGTTACATCAATATTTATGTCTCATTGAATGAAATTGTTAATTTCATTGCTGAGTAGAGAATTTTGTTTAACATAAAGTTCTAAAAATTTCCCATAGGTTATCTTGTCAAAATGCTATATAAATAAAGATATTGTTATCTTTGTTCTCTCAGAAACATGAGAGAAATTTTAAAGGTTCAGCAGAAACCTTAACCAATATGGTACTTAAGTCATAACTGGGCAGATTCTAGTACTTTACTCAACAGAGAAAGGCAATAGGATTCCATTGTTAAAGCATCTTCCCAGTGAAGAGAAACATCTGAGGACAAAGCCTGATTTCTCTCAAAGTGAGATGGTATGAACAAGCCTCACAGGCATGAGACTGTTTCCTGTGATTCACCTTTGTACTCTATTCATATCTGAGGAAAAGAGCAGTTCCCAGCCTAGCCCTTTACACTATGATGGTGGTACTGGAGCAAAAATAAAAGGATTTTTGGAATACTCTGTTGCCCATTGATTTTTACCTCTTGATTCCAATGCCCAACTTCTATTTATCTTACAAAACATCCTTTTAAGCTACAAAAACAGAACCTTAAAATATATAGGTTACCTTTCTCTGCTATTTTGCTATTTCTAGTATGGCTAAATGGACTGGAAGAGGTCAGTTTTCATTCCAATCCCAAAGAAAAGCAATGCCAAAGAATGCTCAAAATACCGCACAATTGCACTCAACTCACGCGCTAGTAAAGTAATGCTTAAAATTCTCTAAGCCAGGCTTCAGCAATACGTGAACCATGAACTTCCAGATGTTCAAGCTGGTTTTAGAAAAGGCAGAAGAACCAGAGATCAAATTGCCAACATCCGCTGGATCGTGGAAAAAGCAAGAGAGTTCCAGAAAAGCATCTATTTCTGCTTCATTGACTATGCCAAAGCCTTTGACTGTGTGGATCACAATAAACTGTGGAAAATTCTGAAAGAGATGGGAATACCAGACCACCTGACCTGCCTCTTGAGAAACCTGTATGCAGGTCAGGAAGCAACAGTTAGAACTGGACATGGAACAACACACTGGTTCCAAATAGGAAAAGGAGTACATCAAGGCTATATATTGTCACCCTGCTTATTTAACTTCTATGCAGAGTACATCATGAGAAACGCTGGGCTGGAGGAAGCACAAGCTGGAATCAAGATTGCCGGGAGAAATATCAATCACCTCAGATATGCAGATGACGCCACCCTTATGGCAGAAAGTGAAGAAGAGCTGAAGAGCCTCTTGATGAAAGTGAAAGAGGAGAGTGAAAAAGTTGGCTTAAAGCTCAACTTTCAGAAAACTAAGATCATAGTATCCGGTCCCATCACTTCATTGCAGATAGATGGGGAAACAGTGGCTGACTATTTTTCTGGGCTCCAAAATCACTGCAGATGGTGATGGCAGCCATGAAATTAAAAGATGCTTACTCCTTGGAAGGAAAGTTACGACCAACCTAGACAGCATATTAAAAAGCAGAGACATTACGTTGCCAACAAAGGTCTGTCTAGTCAAGGCTATGATTTTTCCAGTGGTCATGTATGGATGTGAGAGTTGGACTATAAAGAAGGCTGAGTGCCGAAGAATTGATGCTTTTGAACTGTGGTGTTGGAGAAGACTCTTGAGAGTCCCTTGGACTGCAAGGAGATCCAACCAGTCCATCCTAAAGGAGATTGATCCTGGGTGTTCATTGGAAGGACTGATTTGAAGCTGAAACTCCAACACTTGGCCACCTGATGCGAAGAGCTGACTCATTGGAAAAGACCCTGATGCTGGGAAAGATTGAGGGCAGGAAGAGAAGGCGACGACAGAGGATGAGATGGTTGGATGACATCATCGACTCGATGGACATGGGTTTGGGTGGATGCTGGGAGTTGGTGATGGACAAGGAGGCCTGGAGTGCTGCAGTTCATAGGGTCACAAAGAGTCGGACACAACTTAGCGACTGAACTGAACTGACTATGGCTAAGTCTCAGATTCGAGGATCTGCATCTTCTCCGTTCATCCTTTTTTGTGTGTGATAATTCAATTCCAAATAAAACAAGTTTTGTTAAATCTAAATTTCTTTCATGGCTATATTGGTAATTAATTGACTGCCTCAAGTTATGTTTGGTATTTCATTACAGGAGACTTTGATCTGCTCAGTTATGAAGCATTTGAAGGGAACAATGTCATGCTGGCTATTACAGAACAAACCAAAGGAAAACCCAGTTTGGACACCTTCACACTCAACTGGGATGGGATCACTTCTAGGCCTCTGACACCGCAGTCATCAGAAGCTGAAGTATGCTGTGTTCATTTTTCAAGCAGAAAGCTACTTAAACATCAGCCTTCTACAAAAACATATTTTAAGGAGTGGTAATACATCTCCTACTTGGCATGGTGGGTTAGAGCCAACTCATAGCGAGCAGAGAAGTGGGAGATACCACAGTGACAGAGCGAATGAATGGGGAGTTCTTAGGTCTGTGCCAACAGGGTCCAGGTATCTGTATATGGGGCATCTGCTCATAAGGAACGTTTGCTTGTGAGTTACTGCATTTCCACAACTGCCTGTACAATGAGCATGAGTTAATATTTGTTTGATGACTAAAGATCATACGCTATTTCAACTCTTTAATTCTAAATATGTATGCTTTGCCAGAGAAATAACAGTGTGGAAATTATAGACCCCGTGAATGTGTGCCAATTCCTGTATTATCTAGATTTTTTCTTAAATAATAAAGGATTGCATAATCTGTATTTCTTCTTTTGAGAAACAGAATGCATTGGAGTATATATATATTTTCCAGTTAGTTTTTCATTTGATTGGGAAAGCTATTTATTTGAAACTGTTTAATGAGGGGCTAATTCACTTAGTTTTACCTCATTGACGCTTTTAAAAAACTGCTAAACAAATATGCCTACAGTATGTAATAACATAATAAGCTAAGATCAGCCAGTTGGATGTAACTATTGACATTCTAAAATAAAAATCTTTTTTATTTTAATTAAAAAAAATTTTTGGCCATGCCAAGCATCTCATGGGATCTTAGTTCCCTGACTGGAGATCAAACTCAGGCCCTTGGCAGTAAAAGTGCCGAGTCCTAACTGCTGGACCATCAGGGACTTCCCTAAAATAAAAATTTTGAAACAGTCATTATACTGAGATTATCATATATAAACTTAAAAATTATTTAAGAAATTACCTCATAATTATGGCTAACATGGGAATTATCTTATGAAATTATTCCTTTAAAACTAATTAGAATTAGTAGTAAAATTACTAATGTTCTAACCCTTCATGAAGAAATTACTAAAGCTTTAGTTATTATTTATTAATTATTGTTAATTTAGTTTCAGGCAGCACTGGAAGAAATGGTTAGCAGCAAGTGTCCACCACAAATTGCAAATTTTGAAGAAGGATTTGTTGTGAAATACTTCAGAGATTATGAAACTGATTTTAACCTGGTATGTATTTAATCAACCTCAAAATGGACAAGATAAGAATTCATATAAATGTTTGGAATTTTGTCATTTTTTGATTAGCATTAATTACTTTATCATTTAAAGTCAATTTACAAATATAATTTTGTTATATGTTTATTGATAAGGTTCTAGCATCTTCCTGCATTATAAAATGATTCATTTGTAAAAGCAGTATTTCTACCACATATGAATTTTCTTAATCAAGAGAAAGTAGGCAAGATGGGTAAATGTGAGATCTGTAGCGTTTTTTGTTTGCTTTCTTAGATTCAGAGTATATTCTTTTTCCTCATGGCTTCAGAGAATATAATTTGTAGTAGAGCATTATATAGTGAAATTGCTTCCATTGCTTTTTGAGATCACCCTCTGGTCAGTTAGTATGAGGCCTAGTCAGTATTTATTTCTTGATAAAATACAAAGATTTTTCTTTGATTTATAGTAAAGAAAATTTAAAATATATTTATCTTCATAATTCTTCTTTTGAAGACTCAAGGAAGCCAGATAGTCACCATTTCCAAGTGAATACCTCAGGAATAAGAAATGTTTAGGCAAGTTATTCAATTTAGATCAATACTCCAGAACTAAATGTGTCTTTAAAAAATATATATATATATATAAAACATACATCATGTCATGCTTTATGCAAACATATATGTTAGTAAAAAGGGAAAATCATTTAATGGGCCATGTTTTAATATACATGTATTGAGGTTCTTCTGTCCTGAATGTGATACTTGCAGACAAGGAAACTGAACAACTAATTTACATTATACTCCTTTCCTACTTCATCTACAGTCATCATCATAACACACATTCTTGACTCACGTTACCTTGACTCCTTTAGTTTCCCAGCACCAGTCTCACATCCCCACTTCTCTGCATATATTTTAACCCTCTCTCTGATGCTCCTTAGCTCCCTTTTCCTTTTAGATAGCAATCCATTTGTCTCGTCTCCTGAGTCATCTTTTTTAATACTATTATATGAATTAGACACCTCCCTTCAGGCTTAGTTTTATAATCCTTGGTTCCTTTGTCCCAAACTGGTAGGCCCCTGTGTGTACAGGTAGGGTGCTTCACTCCTTGAACCCTGAAGATTAAACAAAAAACAAGCAAATGAACAAGCAAGCAAACACCAGGCACAGAATGAACACTAAAAATCATTTGTGAAAAGAGTGAATAAATATCCTTAAGGAGTTCATAATGTAAAGGGAAATATAGGACTTAGGAAATAGTCAAATACAGGTACAAGGATTATATGATTATGGATCTAAGTGAATGATATAGAATGAGAGCATTAGACTTTCAAAGAAGAGAGAAAACATTTCAAGTTAAAGCAGTTTGGGAAACAGTGGGATCTGAGTTGGAACTTGAATGACTTAGGTGAAGAGGCTGGGGAATAAACCAGAAAAATAAATCATGTTTTCATTTGAAATATTATTATTGCTGTAGGAGCATATTAATAGAGGGCAGAAGACAGCTGAAACGGATGCTTACTGTGGTCGTTATTCCCTGAAAAACCCAGCTGTTCTTTTTGACTCAGCAGATGTTAAACAAAACAGACTACCATATGGAGACATTTTATTATTTCCTTATAATCAGGTAAGCTCAACAAAATGATATGCTAATTGAATTTGTAAAATACCTTGGTAATAAAATTTCATGAAATTTTGAGACAAGGAGAATTGCTTGTCATGTGAAATCTCATCACACTGGCCTCGCTCCATGCTTCACCTTCTGGGGGCTTGTGATTTCCTCTTCAGCTGATTCTCAAGTAAAGAAATTTGGAGTCACAGATGTAAAGAACAAACTTGTGGACACTGAGAGGAGAGGGTGGGCTGCTTTCAGAGAATAGCATTGAAACATATACATTACCATATGTAAAATAGGTAGCCGGTGGGAGTTTGATGTATGACGCAGGGAACCCAAAGCTGGTGCTCTGTGACAACCTGGAGAGGATGGGGTGGGGAGGGAGGTGAGAGGAGCCTCAGGAGGGAGGGGTCACATGTATGCCTATGGCTGATTCATATAGATGTATGGCAGAGGCCACCACGATGTTTCAAAGTAATCATCCTCCAACTAAAATAAATAAATACATTTAAAAAAATATGTAGTGCCACACACATGTATTCTGCTTTATCTTATAATTTTGGAAAAAATTATGTGCACATTAGTGTAAATAGTAAAACAATTAAAAATATATAATCTCCTCAATATTCCTCATTATTTAAGAAGAAACAAAAATGGATAGCCATTATAGTGATTTTGGGTATCCACTCAGGAAAAAGTGAAAGAAAATCACAGAGGAAATGCCAGTTTTAGGATAGGTATTACACACATCTAAGCCAAGAGATCATAGATTTCCCTTTCTATTTTTAAAAAATTTTCCAGTTGTTACAACACATGTTCTGAACTTCTAAATTCTAGATATACCTGGCATTCTTAGGAATTATGGACAATTAAAGTTAGTATTTAATGAGTTTTGTATGATAACAGGGCTTCCCAGCTGGTGCTAGTGCTAAAGAAGACACCTGCTGATGCAGGAGACACAGGAGACAGGGGTCTGATTCCCGGGTTAGGAATACCCCTGGAGGAGGGCGTGGCAACCCACTCCAGTGTTCTTGCCTGGAGAATCCCACGGACAGAGGAGCATTGCAAACTATAGTCCATAGGGTCGCAGAGTTGGACATGACTGAAGCTCCTTAGCATGCATGATGGTAACATGTCCATCTGTAAATGCTTACCTGTATTCACATCCTAGTTAATCTACCTGAATGCTTCTGTCTTCTTTATGTGTGTAAAGGGCTTTTAAATTCACTGAAGTGTTTAGAGTTGACCTTCCTCTTTACATAGCTCTATGACTAAAGAGTGAATTATTTCCTTTTCTTAAGGAAATAATATCTAAGAAAACAATAAAAGAATTAATCATTTATTATGAGGTCACATCACTCCACTTCCTCTTCTATAAAACCTTCCCAGTTCTTCTGTATCTGTGTGTCCAGAGTTAATCATTCCTTCCTCTATGTTCTGATATATTTTGTATTAAAAAAGCTCAGTAGACATTTATTGGATTGTATTGAATTAATTTGAATTTCTAAAAAAAACCTTAATGGTAAGATATTTTAATAATTTTTTTATATTTTCTGTGTAGTTATGTTTAGCATACAAAGGATTCCTGGCAAATTATATTGGTCTAAAATTTCAATACCAAGACAGAAGCAAGATTACTAGAAGCACTGATACGCAATTTACATTCAAGTTTGCATATGGAAACAAGTAAGTTGCACTGTGAATTTGAAAACTTTATACTATAGTGTGTAAACTGTAAATATAAATTCATTTCTTGTTTGTTTGTTTTTGAGAAATCTTGTGCCCCATGGGTCCAACCACGATTTTTCTGCCTTCTACATAAGTTTCCTTACAGAAGTAGTTGTGCCAAAAATATATCTGTAGATTATGAAAATAAAAACTGTTTGTTTCATCATCCATGACCATTTAAAAGACAAAACAATGGTAAACTTTAGAATTTAAGTTATATATTATTAAATCTAATAGTGTTTCTAGTTACTGAAGGAAGGTAGAGACTGCTTTATCACAGTATTATCATTAGACTGATCACTGAAAAAAAAGTGAATGTGTGAATGGAGAAAATAAAATATTTTGATGGACATACCAAAGGGAGAAAAGAAAGCATTCGTCGCTTAGTCCTCAGTCGTGTCCAACTTTTTGCAACTCCATAGACGGTAGCACACAGTCTTAACCACTGGACCACCATGGAATTCCTGAAAAGGGGGTCTTGATGGAGGACTTTGCCGCTGGATGAAGAAACTGCTCCATTTCAGGAGCAGGCCATTTCAGGCTTCCTGCTTTCTTGATCATCTCAACGTTGTTTTCAAAATGTAGGGTCAGCTTTTATTCCATACCTTCAGAAATGTGTAAACTCCAAAACACATATAAATATATTGGACTATAAGGGGAATTTTATTTGTTAAAGATTTAAGAAAACTTTTTAGATGGATTTCCCATGAATGGGAGGGAAGGAGTGTTGTAAGGAGAAAACCAGAGTTGCCTGTTGGTGCTCCCTGAATTCCATCAGGAGAAAACAAGATGTGCCCACTGGCCTGATGACAGGAGCAGATGACAGGACCAGACAGGTGGGAGCAGACAGAGGCAGTCAGAGTTGTGGACTTGGATGCAGTATCTAATGATACACTGCACTTCTGTGCCCCAGCCCAGCTTTTTGTTGTTGTTGTTGTCATATCTTATGTATTTAGTTAAAATCATATTTAACATTCACATTATTGTGCCAATGTAAATATCTATGGTGAGCTCCTAGAATGTACCATTATTATGTTTCCTTGTTTCCTCCCTTCTTTCCTTCCTTCCTCCCTTGTATGTATTTTTTAATTAATTTATTTTTTATTGAAGGATAATTGCTTTACAGATTAACTTGAAAGTTTTTAAGTTTTGCCAGTGCTCGTAGCTTTCTCCTTGCAGAAGTGGGATGACCTTTTGTTAAGAAAAGAAGGGAAGTTATAGTCTTTGGTTTTCAAAAAAAAAAAATGTTGTATTTCACGCATAGCCTTCTGGCATCATATCCTGAGCATATAGCCCTAACGACCTTCGAGATCTTCTGCTCAGTTAGATGAAGTGGGGGCAACTGGGAACCAATTTTAGATATTGGTGTCAGAATCTCTAATCTTGAGGTAGGAAGCCATAGTTGAAATGTAGGTACCCAAGAGATGTTTGTCAAAGAGGAAATATTTAAGAAGAACCTTTCAAAGAATGGTTCAGAACACATGAAAATTCTACCACTGAATATTCCTTACATTATTAGACTAAGCATTAAAGGATACTTATTTGTGTTTTACCCAAGGAATAAAATCTAAAATCATGCTTTCATAGGATCTAAAGAAATAAAAAAAAATTTTTTATACACAAGGACAGAAAGTTCATCAGATTCTGAAGTTTGGTAAACTTGAAGTGGACTTCGAAGGGCAGAGAGCTGAGGGAGCTCTGTGTATGAAGTGGACTGTGTTAGCACAGAACTATGGGAAGCTGCTCTCTGAGAAAGTTGCAGGACACTCTTGAGTCTTGTCTTAAGATGAGTCAAAACCAATTCCTTCCCTGCCCTAATAAAAGAAAAGTAACCTTCCTGAATTAATGCTTTAAAAAATGTCCTTTTCCTGACAATTCAGATTTCACTCTCAAATGACATTGATTAAACTGAGTATGGCTCTTATGTTCGCACTTTTGGCATGTTTTATACATTTGCTCCATCTTTGTCTGGGGCTTCCCTGGTGGATCAGATCATAAAGAATCTGCCTGCAGTGCAAGAGCAGACCTGGCTTCAGTCTCTGGGTCGGGAAGATGCCCTGGATAAGGGAATGGCAACCCACTCCAGTATTCTTGCCTGGAGAATTCCATGGACAGAGGAGTCTGGTGGGCTACAGTCCACGGGGTGGCAAAGAGTTGGACACCACTGAAGCAACTTAGCACACACACATGTCTATATATTATATGCTGTATATATATAAGGAGGGTTTGTATATACCTAAAAAATCTTGCAGATCTGCTGTCTACAAGGTGGTGAATCAGGGATACCAGGAGTATAATTAAGTCTGAGCTTGAAGGCCTGAGAGCCTGGGGACTGATGATGTAAGTCCCAGTCTTAGTCCAAAGAACAGGGTGACTAACACTTTCACTTTTTCACTTCATCCTTATTTTCGACAGAAGATGAAGAAGATAGGCAGAAAAAGAGTCAGAGACAGATAGAGAGAGACAGAGTATTGAAGAAGGTGTTGGTTTCCCCTCTCATGCATAAATATATCTTTGAGGCTATTACAACAGTTTAATCCAATATATAAAATCTGACCAAAGTTAGCTCCTGGAATGAATGAAGTGACTGAGAACAATTCTGCAATTCCCTAGGGTAATTGTTGAATCTGAAGAGGCCACAGCCACTCTCTGTTAGCTGTCACACAGGAGGAAGCAATGCCAAGGATCAAGGTAGCTCTCTCCATGTTAATAGGCAAGGAGCATGGAAAGCCTGTGCACAGAAAGAACGTACCCAATGTGTCATACTCAGTTTGATTCAAATCAGGGGTAGTCTGTGAGGGATTATTGTGAAGCAAAAGTCCTTCTTGAAGGAACATCCCTCATACCCAAATTGAACTATGGAATCACAATTTTAATTTTGATCACCACCACCTATATGCATTTCATTCTTCTTATTGCAGCGGGATTTTGGAAGATTTCACAGATCTCAGTTCTTCCATGTTAGTCAAACTGTCACTGAGCACATCACTAAGTAGTCCTTCCTTTAGCCTGCAGTGTATCTGCTGTGCATTAATGTGAAGATGCATTACATTTGGTGAAATTAATGGGCTTCCTTTACCCTAAATGCCACAAGATCTTTCAACAAGAATATCATGCTTTAAAAGAGGATGGTTCTCTGGTTAAAAACTATTAATGTTACCAATGAAGGCAAAGTAAATTCTCCTGCTCCTAGCTGATATTTCTAGACCTGCTTTTATGTAGGTAAGACAGTCCATTTATAGATCAATTAGGTGTGTTAGCATTTAGTTTATTTTCTGTACATTGTTAGTATCAAAAGAGCCACATTTTCTCAAATGTTTTCTCCAAAACCAGTGATGTGTAAAGCTGTAAATTCAGCTTCAAAATCCCAAAGATAAAATCTGGTTTTCCCTTAGAAAATGAAATTATCTATCCACAAAACACAAAGAGTACTATTTGCTTAAGTTTTGATATCGTCTGTAGTCTCCATTTGTCTTATAAAGGGTCTGGCTCAGTGGGCTATTTTTTCCTAAGTAGTTTTTAGAACTTCAGAATCATATAATTAGTCATAGAAGTCTGTTTAGAATCCCAAAGTACTTTTTTATTTTAAAGAGCACTTTAACTTAATGTAGTTCTGCATATAATTTTTTTAAATGATGCAGTCTGAGCTTTGATGCACTAGAAATGGACTCAATGATGAATTTGCAAACCATGGAGTTTCAAAATGAGCATAGAAGGTGCTCAAACAATCAGTTAATCAGTTCATCGGTAGCTGGCGCAAAGATTATTGTTAAATTGTATTTAGTTATTTGAATGGCAGTATTTATCTCTTTATTGCAAACTCCAGTTACTGAATTGCTTTTGTAATTTATGAGATTCCAATGCAGTTAATATTTAATGGAACTCTGAATCTAAATTTAGATGGTACTGTGCAACCATTTGTATGGATTAATAACTTCTGCAATGTTTGTCCCTTAGTTATAGTGGACAATGCAACTCCACTGAGCTCTTTTGGAAGTATTATCAAGTTACAGCCTTGCCTCTTACTATTCGCTGAATTCACTGCTCTATCCCTGATAAATATATTTTTTTACTAAAATGATTTCTTTATTCTTGTGTCTTAATTCTATATGCTTTCCATCAAGGTGGATGCTCCTTAGTTGACTTACTTGTCACTGTAGAATATTGCTTTACATTCCTATGCCTACTGCCAAGGCTACAAATAAAAGCTATCTTCGCAACATTAAATCTTTTCCTGCCAGTGTAAGTTTCTGCCTGCTATCCCTTGTTGTGACTGCTTTTCTGTGCCATTAAAGTATGCTTATAGTCTTGTGGGAAAAGAAAGACTTTTCTTCCTTAAGATTTTAATGTGTTTTATAGTGTATTGGTTTACATTAAACATTGTAACTGAACTGTACATCTAATTAAACAACCATATTTCAGCTGGACCTACACTTGTGTAGACCTTCTGGATCTTGTACAAACCAAATACACTGGGACCAGTTTTTCTCTTCAGAGGATTAGCTTGCAGAAAGCATCAGAATCACAGTCTTTCTATGTGGATATTGTATACATTGGACAGACATCTACAATGACAACATTGGATGGTACATAGTATCATTTCATATCTAAAACTTAAACCTTTTAAACCTATTTTGTACTAAAATCTTATCATAGATGTTATTTATATTCTGTAGCTTAGATAGAAATGTTTCATCTCAATAGTATTGTGGTTTAAATCATATTTTCAATGAATAGGGCCAGATGATTATTCTAAAGATGAAAGCATCCTTAATGTAAACTTTGTCAGTATAGCAGGAATTCGCTTTATAGTTCTAGATTCTATTTATAGTTAAGTACACTGTGGAAGGGCTTCTCTGGTGACTCAGTCGGTAAAGAATCTGCCTGCAATATGGGAGACCTGGGTTCGATCCCTGGGTAGGGAAGATCCCATGGAGGAGGGCATGGCAACCCCACTCCAGTATTCTTGCCTGGAGAAGCCCCATGGACAGAAAAGCCTGGTGGGCTACAGTCTGTGGGGTCGCAAAGAGTCATACATGACTGAGCGACTAACCACCACCATGCTGTGGAAAACATTCTAATTTTGCCTAGTTTGATTTTTGAGAAATGAATCACCAAGCTAGAGATCTGTTCCTGAAAGGCAACTATTGCCATTGATATCTGTCTAGTAAGAATGAGTTGAAACCTTCCATGGGCTTTATTGTGATAATTAGTAAAAATATAAATGAAAATCTTATTTCTGATAGTTTTAGTATTTTTTTCTAGTTATGTTAATAGACTCATTTATGTGAAATGTGCTAATAAGATAATAAAAATTAAACTTCAGTCTTCAAAAAAGTGAAAGTGAAGATAGCTCAGCCATGTCCGATTCTTTGCGACTTCATGGACTATACAGTCCATGGAATTCTCCAGGCCAGAATACTGGAGTGGGTAGCCTTTCCCTTCTCCAGGGGATCTTCCCAACCCAGGGATCAAACCCAGGGCTTCTGCATTGCAGACGGATTCTTTACCAGCTGAGCCACAAGGAAAGCCCAGTCTTCAAAAAAAAAAAAAAAAAAAAAGATCAGCCTAATTCCAAACAGTCACCTTAATAAGTGACTTTTACCATATTTCAGAGGAGTTTTGGAATCCTTTTCTTTGGAACTATTTTAAAACTAAATGAACCCGCTATCACTGGGCCTTTGTGATTGGTGGAGCACAGAAGACAGATGATTTGTGCCGGGTTAAAGGCTCAGGTCACAGTGAGCACCACATTCAGGGACCTATGCCAGAACAAAACTAAGTGGCCGGCAGAGGGCTGCATGGAGCCCAGAGCTTGGTGGCATTTCAGTATTTTGTTTTAATTACCCAATGAGACTCATATATCAAAAGACTTCAAAGCTTTATGTTCTAGAAGTGAAAGTTTGCCAAGCCTCACAAACTACTTACCTTAAGGTCTTTCTAAAAGTTGATTTCAAACAGTTTATTCCATGACACATGGCTATCATTTGATGCTTTCTTTTTTTAGCAGCAGAAGCTATGCAATTTTATCTCCCATTATTTTGTTTATTTGTATTCTTTAGAAATGTCAAAGAGAAGACTTCCAGCATTAGCAAATAAAGGAATATTTTTAAAGGACTTTCAGGTGAATCAGACCAAAAGTAATGGATCCAGTATAACCAACCAGTATTCTGTCACCATGACATCATATAATTGCAGTTATAATATACCCATGATGGCTGTAAGCTTTGGGCAGGTAAGCTTAGAATTTTACAAGTAAATATCTTCAACTTAACATTAGATTTGACCCAGTAAACCTAAAACATTATTACGAATAGATGACACAGAATAGATACCTTTTAATAAGACAAGACAGTTATTCTAAGGATTAAATGAAGATTTAGAGGCTTGAAATTGAGCATAAATTTTCACATTGACCATGATAATTCACTTTAAACATTAAAATTTTTTTAAAGAAATGTATCTATGGGGAAAAAAGCGGGAGGAAATAACCTTAAGAATCAGCTAACCAGATTTAAGTTTTAAATCAGCTAGCCAGAGTTTTCTCTGGTGATGTAGAAGAAAAAGCTGTGGGCTCTCCCAATAAAGATCTTTGAACAGAGATTATTGGAAGAAAATTTCTGCATTAGGTTGTTAAATTGTTTCTGTTATAAACACTGTTTATTATTTGTATAAAAATTGATACAAGGGGAAAGAGATGGTTTTCCATAATTCCAAAAGGATCTAAAGAGTTCTTTTATACTGTTTGAGTATGAGATCTGTGTTAAATGTTACAGATATGAGAATTAATTTTACATTTAATTTTTATAACATCTACAATTAGTTATATAACTTCCCACAGCAAACCAGAACCAAGTATACGGCATTCAAAATTCAAGGTTAAATAATAATTAAATATTATAATTTGAGCCTCACAAAGAACTTTCTGTTAAGTTTTATGATTTAAAAGACTAAAACACTATAAGTGTTCCACAAAAACTGCTTTTAGCCCTTCCAGACCCAGTGTTTTAGTCTTGGTATCTCTAAGATAAACATCGTATGTTTTTCAGTCTGTGAGCTGACACAATGTGTCATATGTGTATATGCTCATACTTAAATGTCCACATGAATGAATTGTTTTAAAAACTAACTTTGAGATCATTGTAGACTCATGTGCAGTTGTAAGAATTAATACAGGAATATTCCCATACCTTTCACCATTATCCCCCAAGGGTAGCATCTGTAAGCATAACATAATAGCACAACAGGAAAATTGACTTTGATACAGTTTACCAACCTTACTTGGATGTTATCAGCTCTACATGCTTTCATTTGTGTGTGGTGTGTGTGTGTGTATGATTCTTACACACAGCTTTTTATTGCATGTATAGATTCAGCTGACCACCACAGAACAGTTCCATCCTGAGAATCCCTATGGATACACTTTCATATAGCCACCCCACCTACCTCCCTTTGCCACTGTCATATCTGGCAACCACTAATTATCTCTGTAATTGTGGCATTTACAATGTTACATAAATGGAATTAGACTTTATATAATCATGCTAGCATTAAGTCTTTTGATACGGACTTTTTTCACTCTGAGTAATTCCCTCGAGATCTCTCCAAATTGTTGTATATATTAATAGTTTGTTCATTTTGATTGCTGAATAGTGTTTAATGGTATGGATGCACCATAAGTCTATTTAACCACTTAATTCTTGAAGGACATTTGAGTTGTTTCTAGGTTTTTGCTGCTTGAATAAAGTTACTATGAACATTCATATGTGGGTTTCCATGTGACATAAGTTTTCATTTTCTGAGTTAATTGCCCAACAGTGTAATTATGGGGTCATGTGACAAACACATGTACAGCTTTATAAGAAACTACCATACTCTTTTACAAATGGCTACACCATTTTACCTTCCCTCATACAGCAATGTATGAGTGATCCATTGTCTGCACAAATATGCCAGCATCTAGCATTATCACTATTTTTTGTTCCAGCCATTCTGATGTGGTATATACTGTTAGCTCATTTTGGTCTTAATTTGCATTCCCTGATGGCTAATGTCAAACACCATATATGTCCTTCTGTGATATCTGTTCATGCCTTTTGCCCATTTTTTAATTGGACTATCTTCCTATTGTTGAACTTTTAAGGTCTTTCTGTGTCCTAGATATAAGTCCTTTGTCAGGTGTGTGCTTTGAAAATATTTTGTCCCAGTCTGTACCTTGGCTTTTCATGATCTTCATGAGGTCTTTCACAGAGCAACAATCTTAATTTGACGAGTCTCAGTTTATCAAGTATTTTCTTCTATTAATGGTGCTTTTGGTTTCAAGTCTAAGAACTCTACTCTTAGCCCTAAGTCCTAAATATTCTTCTTTGCTTCCCCTGAAAGTTATATAGTTATGCATTTTACATTTAAGGCCACGATCCATTCTGAGTTAACTTTTGTATGAGATACGAAGTTCTAGGTCAAGGTTCACTTGTTTGCTTATCCCTATGGTTGCTCGAGTACCATTTATTGAAAAAACTATCCTTTCTCCATTTGCATTATTTTCGTATCTTTATTAAAAAAAAATCAGTTGGGCATATTTGTGTGGATATGTTTCTGGATTCCACTCCAGTATTCTGGCCTGGAGAATTCCGTGGACTGTATAGTCTGTGGGATCACAAAGAGTCAGACATGACTGCGTGACATTCAGGTTCACTTCTCTCTATTCTGTCCCATTGTTCTGTGTGTCATTCTTTCCACCAATAAATACCACACCCTCTTGATCACCGTAGCTATGTAGTGAGCCCTAATATTGGGTAGAGTGATTCTTCTGACCTCACTCTTCCTGTGAAAAATTGTTTTAGCTATTTGAGGTCCTGTGTCTTTCCATATAAAATTTGAAATAAGCTTGTTAATACCTACAAAAATCTTGCTGGTATTTTGATAAGAATTGCATTAAATCAATATATTCTTTTGGAAGGAATTGATGCCTTTACCATATTGAGTCTTCCAATCTATGAACGCAATTTGTCTCTCCATATATTTTATCTTCTTTGCTTTTTTTCCCAACATTTTTAACTTTTTGATTACATTTACCAGCATTTTGTAATTTCAGGTCAGATTCAGTACGTGTTTTGTTACATTTATATGTAAGTGTTTCCTTTTCTTTGAGGTCGTTGTCATGGATCTTATGTTAAGTTCAGTTTCTCCATGCTTGTTATTTTCACATAAAAATATGATTGGTTTTTGTGTGTTGCTCTTGTATCCTGCAACCTTGCCAAAGTCCATGACTTTTTACAAAGTAAAGGCACTCATGTAATCACTTCAAGATAAAGAAAATCATTAGACCCCCGAGAACCTTCTTTGTGCCTTTTCCTTGTCATTGGATTATTTGCCCACAGCCCTAGATAACTACTATTTTAACTTTACCAACATTAGTTAGTTTTGCTTTTTTAACTCATCATATCAATAACAATACACTATGTACTCTTTTGTTTGTTATTATGACATTCATGTTGTTGCATACAGCTAGCTGAAGTTTGTTCTTTTTCACTGTACAGTATTCCATGGTGTTCAGTTCAGTTCAGTTCAGTCGCTCAGTAGTGTCCGACTCTTTGCGACCCCATGAATCGCAGCACGCCAGGCCTCCCTGTCCATCACCAACTCCCAGAGTTCACTCAAACTCATGTCCATCGAGTTGGTGATGCCATCCAGCCATCTCATCCTCTGTCGTCCCCTTTTCCTCCTGCCCCCAATCCCTCCCAGCATCAGAGTCTTTTCCAGTGAGTCAACTCTTCTCATGTGGTGGCCAAAGTACTGGAGTTTCAGCTTTAGCATCATTCCTTCCAAAGAAATCCCAGGGCTGATCTCCTTAAGAATGGACTGGTTGGATCTCCTTGCAGTCCAAGGGACTCTCAAGAGTCTTCTCCAACACCACAGTTCTAAAGCATCAATTCTTTGGCACTCAGCTTTCTTCACAGTCCAACTCTCACATCCATACATGACCACTGGAAAAACCAGAGCCTTGACTAGACGGACCTTTGTTGGCAAAGTAATGTCTCTGCTTTTGAATATGCTATCTAGGTTGGTCATAACTTTCCTTCCAAGGAGTAAGCGTCTTTTAATTTCATGGCTGCAATCACCATCTGCAGTGATTTTGGAGCCCAGAAAAATAAAGTCTGACACTGTTTCCACTGTTTCCCCATCTATTTCCCATAAAGTGATGGGACCAGATGCCATGGTGTTAACATACAACAATTTATCTATTCTGTTGATGGGCTTTTGCACTATTTCCAGTTTGGGATTATTATAAATAAAGCTGCTCTGAACATTCTTGCACATGTCTTTTGGGACTTATATTTGCTCATTTGTGTGGGCAATAGGACTTATAACTTTAAATTCCACAAGATTAACAAGGATCAGCAGCCGGAGAATATCATCTTCACTATTAGAGTTACAATCTATGAATGTTTATCGCATACATTGCTTCTGTCACTTGGCACTTAATATTAGACAGGTATTTCCTGAGTCTGGATTAGGCACTGTATTGATCATATATTTCTTTATATCATTAGTTAAGTTTTCAAGTTTTTGTATGTTATTTTTCTAAAAAGGTTTTTAATTTTTTGATAGCCAAGACCATGTTTCGTACTTCTTTGCCTCACCACCCAATGTGATTAGCATTGTACCTTGAACAGAATGCCTGCTCAGTAAATATTTGTTCCTTGAATGATGGCGGGCACTCTCTGAATTAATGAGGTATTACTGTGGTTCCAGCTGATTGCCGCGCAGATGACTGCGTTGACTTGAGCCTCATTAGCGCAGCCACGTTGGTACGGCCTGTGTTGATTTATGTGACTCTCCTTAATGTTCTGAGGAGTCCTGAATACCTGAGGCTCATTTATGTCATGTCACAGGATTGTACCCTGGTGAAATAGAAATCGTGTTCACCATTGTTATATTTAACCATTTTATCAATATTTATTTTGGAAATTAGAGAATCACAAATGAGACAGAGAATGAGTCTGTTTATAGAGGAAATAACTGGCCCGGGGAGTCAAAGATTCGTATTCAAAGAATTCAAGCAGCATCTCCACCTCTCAGGGGCAGCTTTGACATTCACGCGTATGGACATGTTCTCACAGGTACATGAAAAAGTCTGTAACTTTGGTCTGTGTATCAGTTGAACTGTACTGATCTAGATAACCATCATAAACATTTCAGTGTATTTCCTTTTAATATTATTGCTTTATGTAATTTATAGAGTTGAAATCTTCATTAATGTAAAGCTAGATTATTGAGAACAAATGACATTTTCATGTTTTCTTCATCACCTCACCAGATACCCTAGGTTAAATTCCCAAAAGTTTGTTTCTCTTTTATGTCCATAGCTTTTTGGTTACCTATGAAATTGTTTTTAAGTATTTGAGCCAAGGATCAATGTCTGAGGTACATTACTCATGTAATTTTTGTTTCTAAGGAATATGTAAATTTGTTGCATAAGCAATATAGAAATTTCATTTTTTTTCCGTATTAGAGGAGAACAGTTGGTTTACAAGTAATAAACTACATCTCATGTATGTTAAAGGTGACCATGGGCCTTCCCCAACGGCTCAGCGGTAAAGAATCTGCCTACAGTGCAGGAGTCGTAAGGGATGTGGGTTCAATCCCTGGGTGGGGAAGATCCCCTGGAGGAGGGCATGGCAACCCACTCCAGTATTCTTGCCTGGAGAATCCCATGGACAGAGGGGCCTGGTGGGCTATAGTCCGTAGGGTCGCAGAGAGTCAGGCACGACTGAAGCAGCTTAGCATGTACAAGAGTGACCACGGTTTTGTGAATTTTTGATTCCCACTGTTTGCCGTCCTTCTGCGAGTGCAGGTATCCCCGCTGCTGTGTCCGCCGCAGATTTGCAGTTTGCTCTCCAGAGTCTTGAAGAAGTGGGACAAGTCTCGGTGACCCGAGAGGGAAGCTGTGCTGGATACTCATGGCGTGTCAAGTGGAGAAGTACATGTGGAAAGCAGCCTCTCCTGCAGGTTCCCTCACATCACCTGGGTTTTGTTTTCTTCTATGTGTTCTTTGCTTATTTGCACCCTGCCTCATGCCAAGGAGACCTGGAGACTGTGTGTATTTTAAAAATGCAAATGATAGACTAAACATTCAAGGAATTCCTTTCCATTCTTTTCCATAAAAGAAAATTGAGGGAAAGAAGATTATTCAAAATGAAGTTGACCAGGTATTCTCTTTTGTGGAGAACAGCTGTTGGTGCTTTATGCCTGACATCCTATGGGGGAAGTTCAGGAATATATGGATTAGAAGACCCTTGATAGGGGCAGGAAGAGCAGAGGCAGGGCCAGTCTCAGAACTAAATCTGCATAAACTGTGAGGGAAGGCATTGTGTAAGGGGGAGGGTATACTGGGGATATACTGTATGGGGGGCCAAGCGTAATCTGCCTTGCTGTCTATAATTCTGTCTGTTCGCTAGAGCTGTATTCTGGGTCCTTGGATAGTTTTCTGGTTCCAAAGATGACCTTTTCAAGTTCATAACAGAGCCACACTTTTAAGCGCTTATCTAATGACTTTCGCTTAGAGTGTGGTTGGGAGTACAGGAGGGAAGTCACATTTAGAATATGTGAAGGTGAAGGGTCTGGAAGAGACTTTGGGCTCAGATGGTAAACATCAAAAGTGTGCTTCCTAGTGATGATGAGAGTGTGAGAGGCACTCTTATCCTCATGTACTATTGGTGAGACAGTAAAACTGGTAAGGCCATTTGGGAGGATAATTTAGTTGCATCTGAATACATAAACCTTATGATTCAGCCATTTCAGATCTATAACTCCATTCTACTGAAATAATAATACAAATAGGAAATGAGATAGGCACAGAGTTAGTCAATGCAGCATTATTTGTAATAGTAAATAAAGAAAAAAAAACCCTAGAAACCTAAATCCCCATCAATAGAAAAATAGTTGTTAAAATGACACAAATAGCATGAACACCATGCAGCCATGTATAGACCCACATATATTCACCTGGAAAGATGTCCTTGACAAAAGGTGGAAAAAAATACAAAACTGCTTTGGGAAAATAACAGGAGACTCAAAGAAGTATATAAACATAGAATATAATATGCCATAGACTGTATGGATGTCATACAGAGGTGGGCCTTATTTTAAGAAAGCACATATCCTGAAACTAGACATGTTCCTGAAATTAGAAAATTCTGTAACTGAGACATCTCTAATGACCCATGTCCCCTTGGTACCTCTGCGGGTGTCTGCGCACTCTTCCCTTCGTTCTTCCCTGACCGGCCTCCTCTGCTTCTTCATCATTTCTGCTCCTGGTCACTTTGGCTCCCACAGACCCAGCATGAAGACTCCTGTCTCTTTTCTGGCCTCTGTATGCATCGGAAGGCTACCGTGTTAACAGTGAACTTTGGAATGACCAAAGTATGCATATTGATCCGACTTGGTTTCATTTTTACCATTGGCAGAAAATATAACTTCATCAGTAGATGAAAAACCAGGGGTAGTCAGAGGCCAAAACTGCTAAAGGGGAAACATTGACTTTTGGGTGGAAAGAAGACCACTTTTTTTCAATTATTTAAGAATCATTAATCAAAATGGTCATTTTCAGAAAAAGCATAGAATATTTTGACAAAAATTAATAAATTTGTGTTTCTCAGACATATTTTATTCTAAATATTCAAGTTAATTTTAGTCATTTAATTCAAGTTGTGACTGCTGCAATATCTGGTAATGCTATGGTGTTACCAGTTTTTTCTTCAGTAGATTTATGATCATTTTTGAAGAGGCTTCTTTTTCAAAAATGTGACCAAATGGTTTTGAAATTTTTAATCTTCTGGCATTTCACTTTTAACCATGCTTAAATTTAAAAAGAAAAACTGGTGTGGTCATATTTATCATAACATTGCTAGTAAAATAGTCTTATCTAAAAATAGATCAACGATTCCAACATTTTTGGAGAAAATGCTAACATGACGGTAACAAAGATAAAGGAAGGTGGCTTATTCAGACAGCGTATACTGGGAGACCTACTTCGTACACCCAGCAAACAGCCACAGGTATTATTAAAAGTTTCTTCATAATTTTAAACATATAACTATTTTGTAATAAATTTAAGACCCAGTAAAATTGAAGAGGTGACATCCTTATTTTCATGTGACTTTTTGTTAACAGAGGATCAATTCAATAATATTATTTCATGACTTTTGGGAAAATTATTAATATCTTCTTTATGATAAAAATGGATTTTAAGCTCTGCTGTTGGTATTTGAAAATATATCCTTTCATTTAATCTTTGTCGTGTCTCTGTAAAGCGATTATTAACCTTACCACTTCCTGAGAGAGAGGGAGTTAAAGAGTAAGGAGTTAGATGACTTTCTCAAGAGCAACCTTTGTTTTTATCCATAGCACTACTTACCCCCAGGGCATAATGTTCATTTATTTTTTTGGATAAGTTTATAGCCTTATGCAAATCTCTGCCCTACCTCTACTAGAATGTAAGTTGAGTGACAACAGGAATGTCATCTGTTTTGTTAAATGTACTCGTCCATTTACAGCTGTGCCTGATATAATGGACACATTTGTAGAATGAGTCAATGAAGTGTCAAAGCAGAAAAAGTATGAGTAGAATAGACTAATTTTTGGAAACCAGCAAACTAGCAAACAAGCAAAATTCTATTACTTTTCTAAATCCTACATATATTCTGTTTAACCATGCTACCTCTGTTATCTCTGTGTTTGTTTATTTGTAGGTTGAAGTCTTTGTCAATGAAATTCCAGCTAAATGTTCAGGCAACTGTGGGTTTACATGGGAACCCACAACTACTCCTCAAATCCGGGCCATAAACCCTTCCCAAGGTAATCTCTTGCTTTCGAATTTGGAATGTAGGGTGGAAGACAATTAGCAAAAATGTAAACTCTGATAGTGGTTTTTAATTTCTAAATAAGGTAAGCAGACAGTTCTACATAGTGAAAAAAATGTATCAAATCAGAAAGCTATGGAAAGATCATTAATTTTCTTTGGGAAAAATATCAGTGTTTACACTGGACTCACTAGTATTCTACTTTTCCCATTTCACCAAGTTAAAATCAATACCTAAGATTTCTGATATTGAGGCAGTTTTGTTGAACTCTACCACCTAGGGTTTTAACTGGAATCTTTCATCATATGAGACCACTTCTCCTAGGAGATATAATACTAAAAGGTCAGTAACAGGACAGCTGCTGTTTAGTAAAAGAAAATAATTAGACCCCAGGTTTGAGGATAAGAGAAAGAAAAATTATTGTCAAGAACTCAGTCTAGAGGGACGCATCATGAAACACTTTCATGGTATGTGATTGCTTTTAAAAAGTATTACACTTTATGTCTGAACTCCAAGGGTTGAATGACTAAGATTGTAATGACTAAGAATTACTAAGGATTGTAAGGGATGGCTTTTTTTCAGACAGAAAGATAAGCTCAGATACTGTAATCACTTATTTAGTATTAATGGCTAGTAGGAAAACTCACCTGCTAATTATTTCAGCAAGCAAAAAAACACCCATTGAAATCTTTAAAATATCACATTATGTTGAAAGAATATATTCTGAAGAATATATAGTATTTTATCATAGTATTATAATTGTTGTAATACTGTTCATAATACTTTCTAATGTAATTATTATACTAATACCTTTTTATAGTATTATATATAAATTCATGTTATCCCAAAGTTAGTATCACTACTGTAAAACCTTCAGAACTCTCAAAAATAAAGATTTCATGAACTTTAATTTGGTTTTAGTCCTTTGATATTCTTGTTTTTGAATCCATCCTTGTATTTTGTAATGGACTTCCACTTTTAAATTCCACTTTGGTATTCTTGTTTTTGAATACATCTTTGTACTTTGTAATGGACTTCCACTTTTAGGGCTTCCCTGGTGGCTCAGAGGTTAAAGCGTCCACCCGCAATGCAGGAGACCTGGGTTCTATCCTTGGGTTGGGAAGATCCCCTGGAGAAGGAAATGGCAACCCACTCCAGTATTCTTGCCTGGAGAATCCCATGGACAGAGGAGTCTGGTGGGCTACAGTCCACGGGGTCACAAAGAGTCGGACACGACTGAGCGACTTCACTTTCACTTTCCACTTTTAATTCTTGAAAATAATATTTCTTACTCAGTTAACGTGAAGTACCTTTTGCCACACTTTAAATGTAAAAGTAATTTAAAAAAAGTAAGTATAATAATGCTATTAAAAACACCCATTTTCTCCTCAATGAAAATTTAACAGCGTTAACACTTGTCATATTTATTTCTAACCATCAGAAAGAAAATATTATAGGAGCAGTTATAGTTGTCTCTAACCACAATGCTCAGTGCAAGGCCCTACCACCTTCCCCAGAGGCAAGCACAATAATTAATTTTGTCTGTATTCATCCATGCCATTTTAATTACCCTTTGTGTATAACACAGACATGGTAATTTTTCCAGTTTTTTAAGTTTATGAGCTATTTCGTTGTATATATCACTTCCACCTTACTTTTGTCATTCAGCATTTGTTTTGAGAAATATATGGTTTTATGTATATGTAATTAATCAGTTTAAAATACTTCATAGATAAACCAGTTTATTTGTTCCTCTATTGATGGACATTGAGACTGTTTACAAGTGTTTTTGTTTTTGCCCATGACTGTATTGAACTTTCTTATGCAAATCTGCTGTAACATACATGCTAGAATTTCTTTAGGATTTGCATCCTACATATGGATTACTAGGCATATGTGTATTCACTTCATTAGATGACCAAATTGCTCCCCTAACTGACTGTACCTCCAGTGGGTATGAGAGCATCATATTATCCACACCCTTACCAACAATTAATAATATGAGTTTTCTAATTTTGGTCAATTTGATGAGTGTAAGAAGTTATCTTATCATTGTTTTTATGTTGTCTGTTCCCTAGTTAGTAATGCACAGGAACATCTTCTATGTTTCTTGGACATTTAGATTATTTCTTCTTCTGCAAATTGCTTGTTAACATCTTTTATCCATTTACCAGATTGTCTTTTTTCTATCAACTTGCACTGTGTATTATATATTATGTTTGTCAGTTCTTTGCACATGTCTTTTCCTAGTGTATCACTTAGGATTTGTTTTAGTATCTTGCTCATGGTAACATTTAATTTGTGTATGTTTTCCTTTATGGGTAACCATGGCTTTTTGTGTCTTACCAAATCCATCTCTACATAAAAGTCTTTAAGATATTTGACTATGTATTTTTCTAAAATGTTGAAGTTTTGATTTTTCATTCTTAGCTATTTAAATCCATGTGAAATCTATGTTGTGTGTGATGTTATATAAGTTAGGGTGACCATTTCATTAATCGATCAAACCTGGATACCTTAAGAGTCAATGGAGAACATTCAGTATAAGATCCTGGGCCAGAGAGTATAAGCCTGGAATAGCCCAGGCACTTCAGGATTGGTGTCACTCCATCTTAAGTAATCATATCCTGTTTCAAATGGAAAGTGTCCACTACATTACTTGCACAGTTTATTCTTTTTTCATGAGTTTGTGATGGCAGTTCTGTCACAGTCTAAGTTACCATATGGAGATGTCTGTTTAATTTCTTTGTCATAAGAATAATTTTCCTTTACTTACTTCATTCCATTCCTCAGATAATTCTTGCCACTAATCTCTATCAACACACAAATTCCAAACACGAAGCAATGTGCAGTAATAAAATGGGGAAAAAATACCATTGCTAAATAAATGTCTTTTTTCTCTGTTTGCTTAAAGGCTTATTATTTATATATTTTAAAAGGTAGGGTAATTTTCCTCTGAAATGTCTGATTTTAAGCAACAGATTCTATGTTTTGTCATTTTAATATTGTCATTTATATTTATCATTTTCAGGGTCCTATGAAGAAAGCACAATTCTAACCATCTCGGGTTCAGGATTTTCTCCTAGTTCATCTGTCTCAGTCTCAGTTGGGCCAGCAGGTTGCTCTCTTCTTTCTCTGAGTGGTAGGTTCTTTTAAAATGACTATTTTTGAGTCTAATTGTTTTTCTATAAGAGAAAATAGAATCAAAGAGCAGTGTTACAATAATAATTTGCCTATAGAGTTCCTTTGTGGTCATGAAATTGGGAAACTCCTCTAGATAAATACCTTATCTTTTTAATCTTTGGTTATAACCACAGACTAATTCTTGTTCTGTTGTGTAGTACCTCTATCCGTAACAGATGATTTTTGTTCTTTTTCCCCTCATAAAGAGATTACACGAAATCTTTCCTTCTTTGCTATGTCTCTGGAACACAAAAACACATAGATTGCTGCTCTGATATTCTGCAATCCCCTCTGCTCATGCTTTGAAAATGTCACATTAGTCATAGCAAGAGGCCATGGCCATCTTCCTGGACTTATAGTCCAAAAGAACCTCTACCCATTAATATAGAAGTTAAATATCATTGATACTTTCTATTCATGGAAATGAGGAGCATAACTATTTATTTACCTAAAAATTCTCTTTCATAATCCTAGTTATTTTCCTTAATTTTAGTAAGTTTAGATTATATAAGTAAATTCATCTTCTGTATCATTTACGTCTTTTTTTTTGTACCACATGGCACGGGGGATCTTAGTTCTCTGACTAGGTATCGAACCTGTGCCTCCTGCCTTAGAAGCACAGAGTCTTAACCACTGGAACACCAGGGAAATTCCTTATTTAAATTGTTTTAAATTTGCATCTTCTATGGATTCTTGAGATCTAATATCCAATATTATTATATGGTATATAATAATAACAATGATGGTGATGACATGCACTGTACTGTAAATACACATATACTGTTCTAAATGAAGAATTGGTTTTTTAACTTAGTTTTTAATCACTTTTCTTGTTGAAACCTAGTATTTTACTCAGTTTGTGACATAAACAATGTATTGGACCAAAATCTTTAAATTATTGATATAAATTACCTTATATATTAGGATTTAAAATTGTTATTATAGTAACTTTTTTTGCCACAGTAGTACTCAGGAGCAAATTGTTTACTCTGACCTCATTATTATTTTACCTTACTATTTTTCTGGGAGGGTCTGATCCATAGCATTAGGTAGATTGTAAAGGTTTTCCTCCTATTAATACATGAGTAATTTTCCTTAGATATGTTTCTTTGGAATATAAAAATGAAGGCCACTTTTATATTTGCAAACATAAATTTTCAGTAATTTTTTACAACAAAAACATTTCTTGACCATTTTCTTCTTCTTTTATCACAAGAAAATGAGATCAAATGCCAGATTCTGAACGGAAGTGCTGGACGTTTCCCAGTTGCTGTGTCCATCGCTGCTACTGGACTAGCACGGAATGCAGAGGAGAAGGGATTCCACTTCATTTATCAGAGCCAGATCTCACACATCTGGCCTGCTTCTGGAAGCCTCGCAGGTAACAGTTAATTGTTCCAAACAATTAGAACTATTTCTAGAACAGGGTGAAGGGAGAGGACTCCAAACCTTCCTCGTACAGAACAAAGGAGACACCTCCTTCGGAAGGCACAGTGATTCCCTGGATGACTAATTCTTTTGTTTCTTATGAAGCACAAGTCAGGGTGACTGCTTCACTACGTCTTAGGTTATTGAATTAATATCATCAATTATTACATGTTTCTATAACAAGCTCATTAATTATGTCAAGATAAGATTTATTAGTTATTATTCTGCTTACCAACTGCTCCATTTGTAATCACAGTCTCAGTGGAGCTACTTGACCCAGAAAAAGTTCCAGGAATAAATCGGGGAAAGGGAGGCTGATGCAGAAGATGAAAGAAAATAACGCATTTTTCCAGTCTTGCTTTATTTCTTTTGCGTTTTTTTGCTTGTTTGTTTGATCATGCTTAGTTTTGGATTTTGTGCTTTGGTCTTAATTTTTTGGGTGTGTTCTGTGTTTATATTTTAAATTATTTTTATTTTGTTGGGGTTTTTAATTTACTTAAAAGTAATTCACTCTCATTTCCCACTAGTTAAATAAATACAAATAGCATAGGATGAAGAAGACACTATGGAAAATAGCAGTTGCTGCTAGTAATGTCCAGAAGCAAATGTTAGTTGCAAATCTGTGTTATTTCATTCAGTCACCTAGCCCAGCCCCTTTACAATTCCAGACTCTGGAGCTCAGGCTATGTGGTCCCTGATCTACTTGCCAACCCATCTCTTGGATGATTAGACAGTTCTTGAATGATGAGTTAGATTACGCCAAAGTGTCTTTTTGTTATTGTTAACCTATTGTGTTTTTGTTGTTACTTGATTTTGTGTTTTTACTAATGAAGGTGGTACTCTTCTGACTGTATCTGGATTTGGCTTTCATGAATATTCAAAGGTATTAGTTGGAAATGAAACCTGCAATGTAATTGAAGGGGATTTGAATAAAATAACCTGCAGAACACCCAAAGTAAGGCATCCAGTTTTGGTTATTTTTTTCTAACTCTGAAATTGTGCGAATTAAGGAGCATCTCAGTAGAGGGTGAAAGAAATGCCTTATTTACCTAATGAGTGCAGAGGTTCATTATGCTCTTTAACAATTCTTCAACATTTTTCTGCCAAGATCCAAATACAAAATATTATCTCCACAATCTAGATACTTAACATCATTGAGGAAGAGAGGCACATACACTAATGTTAAATAGTGTGTTTCGTGTGAAATAATAGAAGTAAACACACAAGTGAAGATAAAATACAGTGGGGAGAGGATGTCAGGAAGAGTTTCATGAGCAGGTTCGTGTCTTGTCAGAAGTGGAAGGATGATGAATGGGAGTTGACCAGGAAAATCCAAGGATGAAAAAATATACCAGTAATAAATAGTATAAAACATTCAGGGAAGCAACTCTAGACATTTTGGGGTTTTTAAAGGAATATATAAATACGTTAAATGTGTTAAAGTTTCAGTTTGTTGAGAAAACACACAAAATGTGAGTTTTCCCATGGAATTTTACATTTTAGGACCACTCATTGTTCCTCTATTTTTAAAAATAGTGTTTAAATTTAAACCAAAACTGTTTTACTTACTGTGTGCAGAAGGATGATGAATTAAGACACTAATATCTAAGGCTATAGGCAATCAAGTGTATATATTACTATGTAGTTGATATGAGAAGTGAAGTTTGCTTAGTTGTGTCCGACTCTTTGTGACCCCATGAACTGTAGCCTGCCAGGCTCCTTTGTCCATAGAATTCTCCAGGCCAGAATATTGGAGTGGGTAGCCATTCCCTTCTCCAGGGGATCTTCAAAACCCAGGGATCGAACCCAGGTCTCCCACATTGCAAGCAGATTCTTTACCATCTGAGCCACCAGGGAAGCCCAGCCTATCCCTTCTCCAGGGGATCTTCCCGACCTAAGAGTCAAACGGGGATCTCTTTCATTGCAGGTGGATTCTTTACCAGCTGAACTATCAGGGAAGCCCCGAATTTGAGCATGCATTGGACTGAATGATGGAGATAAGAATTTGGGGGATATAGCAAATTAAAACTTCATTTAAATTATGTCATTCAGTTAAACACTGAGTGGGCACTAAGTAAATACTAGATGCTGGGAAAACTGTTTTTCCTAATTGGGAATTGTGTGCTGTATTGGTGAAAGCATCACATATTTTTCTTAGGTTTCAGTCTTGGATTCTGGAACCATGTCAACAAAAGATATAATAATGTCCTTTGTCCATGAAGAGGAATAAATGTTTCATTCAAGCCTATTTTAAGAGCAAAAGACTCAAAACTTTTAGTATCATATGCTTTATTAATTAGAGAATCACTTATCCAAAACATTGAAGAACCCTGGGGAATCCAGTAATGTAGATGTGTTTGAATTGATCATAAGCACCCACATAACTGCTATATCATATACCTTTATCTAAGAATTTAAACATATAACCTACATTTGATACAATAGCTTTCCTCCTTTGACATCACAACTTTCAAAGTATCTGGTAATTATTCTGATTCATGACTTTGGGGAAAAAAATCTTTAAAGGTTTATTTTGAGAGATTCTTTTTGCTTTTAGCCATGGAATTTCTGTATCTTAACATTTAGTATTTTCTAATTGTTTTACTTTTCCCTCTTGTTTCAGAGAATTGAGGGTACAGTTGATATTTCAGTTATTACCAGTGGAGTTCAAGCCACAGCAAAAAATGCTTATAGTTACAGTTGTTTACAGACTCCAGTTATAACCGATTTTAGTCCAAAAGTACGGATAATATTGGGTAAGGAATTCTTCAGCAAAATTAGTCTTTTGATATATATATGTGTATATCCAGTGCATTGGACAATATATGTATTTGTCTGATGCAATGAACATGAACTTGGGCAAACTTCGGGAGATGGTGAGTGACAGAGGCCTGGCGTGCTGCAGTCTATGCGATCACAAATAGTTGGACATGACTGGGTGACTGAACAGAACAGAACAGAACAGAATACATATATAATAATATATGTATGTGTGCCATTTCTGGACAGGCTTTGAAGCAGTTTCTCCTGCAGTTATGTTTCTTGAAGCAAAACCTGTCACAGGTTTTCTTTTTTAACCATGAACTGGTCTGTTTATTATATCACTTAGAACATATGCAATAAGAAAAATTTAAATTAAAAAAAATTCTTTGCCATCTTCTTTTCCCTGTTAAATAATTGAACATGAATTTTATCTCCCTCTGGCAGCTATCAATTATTTCACTGATTTTCTTTTACTTCTGAAAGTGTTCAGATCAGTTCAGTTCAGTCACTCTGTCGTGTCTGACTCTTTGCCACCCCATGAATCACAGCACACCAGGCCTCCCTGTCCATCACCAACTCCCGGAGTTCACTCAAACTCATGACCATCGAGTCGGTGATGCCATCCAGCCATCTCATCCTTTGTAGTTTCCTTCTCCTCCTGCCCCCAATGCCTCCCAGCATCAGAGTCTTTTCCAATGAGTCAACTCTTCATATGAGGTGGCCAAAGTATTGGAGTTTCAGCTTTAGCATCAGTCCTTCCAATAAACACCCAGGACTGATCTCCTTTAGAATGGACTGGTTGGATCTCCTTGTAGTCCAAAGGACTCTCAAGAGTCTTCTCCAACACCACAGTTCAAAAGTATCAATTCTTCGGTGCTCAGCTTTCTTCACAGTCCAACTCTCACATCCATACATGACCACTGGAAAAACCATAGCCTTGAGTAGACGGACCTTTGTTGGCAAAGTAATGTCTCTGCTTTTGAATATGCTATCTAGGTTGGTCATAACTTTCCTTCCAAGGAGTAAGCGTCTTTTAATTTCATGGCTGCAGTCACCATCTGCAGTGATTTTGGAGCCCCCAAAATAAAATCTGACATTGTTTCCACTGTTTCCCCATCTATTTCCCATGAAGTGATGGGACCAGATGCCATGATCTTAGTTTTCTGAATGTTGAGCTTTAAGCCAACTTTTTCACTCTCCACTTTCACTTTCATCAAGAGGCTTTTTAGTTTCTCTTCACTTTATGCCATAAGGGTGGTGTCATCAGCATATCTGAGGTTATTGACATTTCTCCCGGCAATCTTGTTTCCAGCTTGTGCTTCTTCCAGCCAGCATTTCTCATGATGTACTCTGCATATAAGTTAAATAAGCAGGGTGACAATATACAGCCTTGACGTACTCCTTTCCTATTTGGAACCAGTCTGTTGTTCCATGTCCAGTTCTAACTGCTGCTTCCTGACCTGCATATAGGTTTCTCAAGAAGCAGGTCAGGTGGTGTGGTATTCCCATCTCTTGAAGAATTTTCCACAGTTTATTGTGATCCACACAGTCAAAGTGTTAGGATGTCCTAAATCCAATGAAAGATAAGAGATGAGTTGGTTTACTTAATATTCAAATTTTGCGCTAAATAATACATGGGCTCTTTTTGTAAAATTTTCTTTACTTTTAAAATAATAGGAGAAGTTAATTTAATGATTAAGGGTTATAACTTTGGAAATGAACTGACACAAAACATGGAGGTCTACGTTGGAGGGAAATCCTGCCAGGTCCTTCACCGGAACTTCACAGATATTAGATGCCTTTTGCCCAAGTTGTCTCCTGGAAAACATGATATCTGTGTCGAAGTCAGAAACTGGGGTTTTGCATCAACAAGGTATGGTAATTAGATATTCAATTATTTTCTCTTAAATGAACCATGTCCTAAGTAGAGTTAAGCAATATGACCCCATGTAAGGCTCCTTGAAATAGCTGTTAATTTTTCTTTTGCAGAGACAAGTTAAGCGCTTCTATACAGTATATTTTGGAAGTGACCAACATGTTTCCACAGAAAGGCTCCTTATATGGTGGAACTGAAATCACTATAATGGGTTTTGGATTCAGCACGATCCCAACTGAGAACACTGTGCTTTTAGGTAATAATTTCATCCTCACAGGAGAGCTGTTATCATATTTCTCATCTTAAAGGTTGCGCTCTGGGTGCCGAGTTATTACACAAATACTCTCAGTCATGGAAGCTTCATATTTTCTATTAATGTATAAAAGGTTAAGTGTATTTGGTTAGCTGGTATAAAAGAAACTAACTGTTTTTGATTTTGATAGTTTGTTATAGTTGTTCAGTCGCTCAGTTGTGTCTGACTCTTTGCAACCCCATGGATTGCAGCACTCCAGGCTTCACTGTCCCTCATCATCTCCAGTAAATAGTCTGAATATTTAATGTGTATCAAACACTTTAAATGAGAGGTCTCTGTTCTAAAAGTAATCAGTACTCAAACATAATTACTATCAGAAAAAAGTACCAAAGATCCTACTGTGTAATTGGAGCTTTTTAGGGCTTTGACTATCTATTACTTATGCTTCATCTCTGTATTTCTCAAAAACTATTTGAGAAAACGTATTTTCCCCCATCTTTATTCTTTCCAGGGTCCTTCCCTTGCAATGTGACATCATCATCACAAACTGTCATAAAATGTGTTCTACATTCAACAGGGAATGTATTTAGGATTACCAACAATGGGGAAGATTCAGGTATAAGATGGCCTTTATATGTTGTAAATAATGGAGGCATGTTACCTTGGAATTAGATTTTTACTTATAATACTTCAGAGTATTCAGAGCATAAGTATTGTTATCTCTTTGTATAATTTGTTTATAGTTTGTGTAGAATTTATCCATTTGACATAGGGGGCCACATGTAGTATGAATCAGTGGTAGACTTGAGTCTAAGAAGGCTAGGTTTAAAATTTCCAAGTTCAGGAATTGCCATTTGGTTTTATTGCCATTCAGAACCTTCTGAATTACTATAGTTTGTTTCCCATTGTGGGTTTCTAAATAAATATCCAAATTGAAATTATGTAGAATTTTGCATGCCTCAATGCCTGAGAAAATTTTTGAGTTTAAAGAATTGATCATAGCTTTAAAAAATAGCCCCATGTGATATTTCTGAACAATTTTGTTTATTGACTCTGATTTTTTGCAGATTGTCTGCAAAAAAGACTCTGATTGTCTCTTAGTCATCAGTTTTGAAGTTGTGTGATTTATCTTTTCCTTAGCTTCGCATTTCTCACTTTCCATTATTTCTGTTTATTTTTATTATGTGTTTGAGTTAGACACATAAAAATTTTATAATGTTAACTGAAATTTTTTCACTAGTGGCTATATAAAAGTAGTTATTAAGAATTTTTCCTACTTTTCCTTTTTTCTTTAAAAAAAATATGACTTAATTGCTCCCAGTACATGGATTAGGTTATGCCTGGTCACCATCAGTCTTAAATGTGTCTGTGGGAGACACAGTGACATGGCTTTGGCAAGCACATCCATATCTCAGGGGAATAGGATACAGCGTTTTCTCTGTCTCCAGTCCTGGAAGTGTAATTTATGATGGCAAAGGATTTACCAACGGAAGAGAAAAATCTGCATCAGGTATGTTTCCACTTTGCTGCATTTTGCATCATGTTTCTTTTTCCCAAATATAATAAAAAGAAATTTGTTTAGATTTAAAATACTTTTGCATAAATAATATATACAAATACAGGATATGGTTTAGTTGACATTTTATTGTTATCACAAAATACTTCAAATTTATTTATAAAATATTCTTAATGAATGCCTGCAAGGCATTTTGTACATCAGAGTTGAGTTTTGATATCAGATATATCTCTTTTCATTCTGAAATAATCAACCAGAAAAGTATATTGAAACAAGCAAAATACAAAGATAACTGAAGTATGTGTTTTAATGATACCAACCTGGTAGCAAGTAATGAATTTCTGTTGATTGAAATCAGCTCTAAAATCAGTCTTCCAGGACAGCTTAGTGTACAATGTGCCTTTTAGACTTCCCATTTTGTTCTTCATGTGTAGCAGCTTGAACTTCTTATTCATGAACTATTTTTCATTGCCTGTTGAGTTTTTCTGTAGGAGTCAGTAAGTTATGCCAGATATCACATGTTTTTTTCTAGAAAAATTAATGCTGGAGCTTGCCTTTATGGAATAGAATTTCATTATACAGGACAGCTCTTTTATAGCCATTTTATGGTCTTTTGATAGTCATTTCCTTACTACTTCTGTTGAAATATCATATTCTTGAAAACCTGTCATCTGTATGTGAGTTTGAAGGATCATTTCAAATTTATTTTCAAAGATGCATTAATTGCTTATATTTATTATGTACAATCTCATTTTATGGCAGGTTCATTTTCTTACCAGTTTACTTCACCTGGAATCCATTATTATAGCAGCGGGTATGTTGATGAGGCTCACTCCATTTTTCTCCAAGGAGTCATTAACGTTTTCCCAGCTGAAACCAGTCACATTCCCCTGCACCTGTTTGTGCGGGGCGCTGAAGCCACATATGCTCAGGGTAAGAAGGTTAAAGGTGGAAACCCTGTCACTTCTGTTAAAGATGGAAACCCAGGGGGTATGCAGTCTTTCTGAAGTAGGAGGCAGATGACTGGCTCTGACTGTCTCTAACTAGCCGCGTGACCTTGAATGGGTCCGGACTGCTCTGAGGCTAGCATTTATTCTATAAAATGAGGATCCTGTTAATACTGTCCTGCCAGTCTGCAGAATCCTCATGTGCCTCAAATAAGATGTAATGTGAAAAAGTTCTGATACTCTGTGAGTGTCTGAAAATATATTAAAATGTGAGATAATGTTATTATTTTATTTTCCCCATAGGATCTGGCCTTAGAGAAATTGAAAAATTAATCTTATATTCACTCTTAACCATATCATCTTTGTCCAGGTCTTTTAACTTTGCAGTGCCTGGGGCTCCTCTTGTCGTTTGAAAAATAAAAAGGATTTACCAGAATATAAACCACCATCATCAAAATAGAGTAATGTAGCCTGAAAACAGTTCTTGTTTTAGAATTTTATCCATGACTTACAAGCAGTTCTTTTGTTTAAAGGCAAACCCGTGAGTTTGCACTTGGGAAGCTCTGTGGCAGGCTGCCAAGCAAGAGAACCCCTGTGTGCCCTGAACAGTACCAGGGTTGAAAATTCAGAGAGATTGCTCTTTGAGCTTTCAAGTTGTCTTTCCCCATCTATAAGCCACATTAGTCCATCCGTCGGAACACTAAATGAATTGATAACAATTACTGGACGTGGCTTCAGTAATCTCACATGTGCTAATAAGGTAAGACTATGAAGATCTTCTTTTTACTTCTGTATATGCATACAAGGAAGATGTTTCATCCGCAACCTCATAGTTTAATTTATAGCAGCTCAAAATTACGATATAATTCATATACCATACAATGCATTTATTTAATGTGCAAAATTCAGAAGCTTTTAATATATTCACAGAGTTGTGTATCCATTACTGTGGTCAATTTTAGAATGTTTTCATTACTCCCTGGTGACTTACCTGGTGGCTCAGACAGTAAAGCGTCTGTCTACAATGCGGAAGAGCTGGGTTTGAACCCTGGGTTGGGAAGATCCTCTGGAGAAGGAAATGGCAATCCACTCCAGTACTATTGCCTGGAAAATCCCATGGACAGAGGAGCCTGGTAGGCTACAGTCCATGGGGTCGCAAAGAGTAGGACACGATTGAGCAACTTCACTTTCACTTTCATTACTCCAAATAGGAACCCCGTGACCCTTAGATATTATCCGCAACCCCTCCATACCTCTGGCCCTCCCTAGACAACCATGAATCCTTCTGTCTCTGTGGATTAGCCTCTTGTGAATATTCTTATAAATAGAATCTTAGAATATGTGGTCATTTGTGAGTAGCTGTATTCACTAAGCATAGCGTTTTCAAGGTTCATCCATGATGTACCATGTAGCAGTACTTCATTTCTTTTTCGGCTGAATAATATTCCATTGCATAAGGTATACAGTTTATTTATCCACCCATTTGCTCATGGATATTTGGGTTCTTTTCACCTTTTTGGCTATTATCAATAATGTAGCTACAAATATTTGTGTATGATCATAGTTTAGGTTTTTAAAAAATATTTATTTTTTTATTTGGCTGCTCTGAGTCTTAGTTGTGGCATGTGGGATCTAGTTTCCCAACCAGGGATCGAACCCAGGCCCCCTGCAGTGGGAGCCTGGAGTTCCAGCCACTGGACCACCAGGGAAGTCCTCATAGTTTAGTTTTAAGGTCAATCCAAAATATACCTTAATCAGTCTCCCAAATTAATTTTATGAATAAAAAGTTTTCACATGATTGATTTTTCAAATTTAGTCATTGCTAATGCAAAATCTAAGTTCATGCTAGAGTAATGTATTGACTTGTTCGTCTGTTCACTTTACTTTCAGGTTAACATTGGTAGCTATCCCTGTGTTGTAGAAGAAAGTAGTAACAATTCCATTGTGTGTCGTATTGACCCTCAAAACTCAATGGATGTTGGCATCAGGGAAATTGTCTCAGTAACTGTCTACAACCTGGGCACTGCCATCAACACACTGTCCAGTGAACTTGATAGGCGGTTTGTACTTTTGCCAAACATCGACATGATATCACCAAATGCAGGGTCAACTACAGGAATGACCAAAGTGACCATAAAAGGCTCTGGATTTGCAGTTTCTTCTGCTGGTGCACGAGTCCTGATGGGTCATTTTCCATGTAAAGTTCTGTCAGTGAATTATACAGCCATTGAATGTGAAACATCTCCTGCACCCCAACAGCTTGTGAAAGTAAATCTCCTAATCCACGGGGTGCCTGCTCAGTGTCAGGGGAACTGCAGCTTTTCCTACCTAGAAAGCATCACTGTGTTTGTAACAAGAATCTTCCCAAACTCTATCCAAGGATCTGAAAAAGTTCTTATTGAAGGGGAAGGTTTTGGCACTGTCTTGGAGGACATTTCTGTTTTCATTGGAAACCAACAGTTCAGAGCAATCGATGTTAATGAAAATAACATCACTGTTCTCATGACTCCCCTTCCGGCTGGACTTCATTCTCTTAGTGTGGTGGTGGGAACAAAAGGCTTGGCTCTGGGAAACTTGACTGTCAGCAGCCCCGCAGTAGCATCTGTCACCCCGACTTCTGGAAGCATTGGGGGTGGAACGACTCTGATGGTCACAGGAAATGGCTTCTCTCCAGGCAACACCACAGTCACTGTTGGGGATGAACCTTGTCAAATTCTTTCTGTCAATTCCAGTGACATCCACTGCCATACCCCGGCAGGGACGGCTGGAAGGGTCCGTGTGAAGATCTCTGTGAATGCAGTCGCTTACCCGCCTCTGTCATTTATGTATGCCTTGGAAGATACTCCACTTCTCAAAGGAATTGTCCCAAGTACAGGTACTCCAAGACCTGCCTTTTGGGTGTCTTGATATAATATGATCAGTAATATTTGTTAGCATAGAATTGAAATAATGTTTACAAATGATTATTAGGATTGTTTTTAGACAATACCTCTTAATCAATATGTGGGATTTGAGTTCTGTATAGTCTCTGTTTTGTGATTATTTTTTGTATATTCTTGGGCTTCCCTGGTGGCTCAGATGGTAAAGAATCTGCCTGGAATGTGGGAGACCTGGGTTCAATCTCCAGGTCTGGAAGATCCCCTGGAGGAGGGCATGGCAACCCACTCCAGTATTTTTGTCTGGAGAATCCCCATGGATAGAGGAACCTGTGGGGTCACACAGAATCATACACAACTGAGCAACTAAGCACAGCATGTAGTGTCTATTTTGTGATTATTTTTGTACATTCTTGAGATCATAATTGTAGTGAAATTCCCACTTCTATTTTAAAACAAAATCCCCATAAACTTAAACTAATTTTGAAATGAGGAAGAAATAGCTGGATATCGATGGATAAAATTGCTCATTAGTTTGTGTCATTGGTGTTGATATGGCACAGAAAATACCTGTTAAAATTCATAAGTAGTCGTTCTTTTGTTTCCATGAAACTTCAGTTGATTATTAACACAACAAAATTCTTCTTAAGGGAGTAATTGGCCCATTCAGATGGAAAAAATATTATAAAACAATATTTACTTAATTATTTGGAGTGAGTTGTTTTTCTAAGCTAAGAATCGATGGAGTGACTTCTTGATCCTTTGTCACTGTGCTGTGCTGTTTCTGATCATCTTCAAGCTGTTGGAATGCTTATGATCCATGTAATGAATTCTGGAGAGGCAGCTATAGTCTCGTGGCTGAGAACATGGCCTAGATACCTGGGTTCACATCTTCTCTGTTCTACTTTTCAGTGGTGAAACTTTGGATACGTTTCTTAAAATATCAGATTCCTTATACATGCAGATACCTGTCTCATAAGGTTATAGAAGTTCATTCATATAATGCAACTTAAAAGTTCCTTTAATAAAGAACTTATTAAATTTTGGGCTTTTAAAAAAAGCCTTTGTTAGTTTACAGTGTCATGGGTAAGATATATTCTCTGCTTTCAAGAAGCTTGCTATTGAAATTTTTTGTTAGACATCAAGTTTTCTCATTTAGAATTTTAAAAAGTAAATATTAGCAATAACAATGGCATCAGTTCAGTTCAGTCGCTCAGTCACGTCTGACTACTTTGCAACCCCATGAATCACAGTATGCCAGGCCTCCCTGTCCATCTCCCCCATATATTTGTAATCATTGCAAATGAAGAACTAGATATTGACATATGCTCCTTATTTCCATGAACCATTTCTGTCTCATCTCACTTTGAATGTATTTTTGAAAGCAGCATATCTGAAGATAGAAGAGACTTGTAGACAAGTGAGAACTGAGCTATTTTATTTACTGAAGAGACACAAGGTACAGATCGTTCTTAGAACAATGCTTCCATTTGAAAAGTGCAAATACTAGACAAGATTAAAACTTTAAGACCTTAAAACATTTTAAAATCTTATATCCTAAAAATATTCTCAACATGAAAGATCTCATTAATACCTATGGTCTTTAAAATGCCAACTTACATTTCAGTGATGCTTACTATGGTCAATTACATGGTTATTTTTACTATCACTAGTTGAATTAAAAACCAACTACTACTTGGTGATTCTGCATTTGTAACAAGTTATGTTGATTAATATCTATTCACTTATTGTTTAGGTATATAAGTATGTGTTTGGATGACCTGTGAAAAATTCCATATGTGTAATGCCCTCAATGCTTTTTGTCAAAAGAAGGAAGAAAGGAAACAGAAGGATTGAAATACTTTATTCCAGTTTCATTTTTTCAAGGCATTAACATCAACATTCATCTATGTCTTTAATTCCTTCTTTCTGTGTTGATTATCGTACACCTAATTATTTATATATCATGATTTGTTTATCAAGTCATGTATATTGAAAATATCTGAGTGAAGAAGAAATAGTTCATTCCTCAGAAAGGTTGCAAATATCAAGAAAGTACCAAAAGTTTTACAAAATAAGTTTCATCCCTGAAATATACTCTAACCCACCACCCACTGCTCAGGCATTCATTTCATCTTCCAGGCATTCGTCCTTCCTTCCTAACTCTAGATCTTGTCTATTTTATTCTCTCTTTTCCATTAACCTGAATTACGAGTAACTTCCAACTTTCCAGTGCATGGACAGATGCACTGGAAAATAATAAACATTGTTATAAATATCTTACAGTTAAGATACCAAAAACTGCAATGAGATTATAGCCAAAATGTGTATGACATGTATTGTTTACATTAACATTAGTTTTAAAATACTAGATATAATTTTGTTTATGTAGGTGAATAGGTATATCTTTAAATGCATATCTAAGTATTAGAGTTTAGGTATGTATATGTATAGGATAGATAATGGACTGCCTTTCTTTTTAAGGTCCTCCTGAAACTGAAATTCGGATCACTGGATCTAATTTTGGTACTGACATCTTGGAAATTTCGGTGATGATAAGTGACACGCAGTGTAATGTGACCATGGTCAGTGATACTGTATTGCAGTGCATTGTTGGAGATCATGCTGGTGGCACTTTTCCTGTCACGATGCATCATAAAACAAAAGGCTTTGCCATGTCTGCAGTTGTATTTAAGTACCCACTTACTATTGACAGTATTCATCCAAGCCAAGGTAAGCATGAATGTGCCAGAGCCTAGAAATATTTCACATTGTTTCAGTAAACACTTATTTAGAAAGAAACATATGCTTCCAACCCTGCTAAAATATATAGTTCCTGTAGCACATTAAAATATTTTTATGCACCAAGAAGCATGCAAAGGTATCCATAGTTTCAAAATATTTGTTTAATGCTTATATTTCTCTTCCTGCTGTAGAATATATTTAAATTTTAATACTATTGAAAATGTCCAGATTGTGTGTGGAAATGTTTTAAAAAAAATGTTTAAATATCACTGACATATAATTATGTCTACATAAATAAATATCTTTTTCTGTTTGAAAATTATTTTAGTGGTTAAAAACCTTAAGAAATTATAACCAATGTACTTTTAACTAAAATAGTAATTTTACATTTGCATTTTGACTATTCAAATTCTTTGTGACATTTCTATTAAATAAAATTTAAATTCCTAGAAGTAGTTTAAACAAATGACTAAATGTGACATTTACTCAGTGAGGGGTTTAAAACACTACAATCAAAAGAGATTCTGCTGCAATAATATCAAAATTTTCAGTTCTAAGAATCTTTTCATTTAATGAAATTAGCTTCCATTTCAGGTATTAAATATATGTACAGATGAGGTTTTCTTTTCATTAACTTTGTCTTTCCTTCTTACATCTCTTCACTAGGGAGCTTCGGTGGTGGTCAAACCATGACTGTGACAGGCACTGGGTTTAATCCACAAAATTCAGTTGTGTTAGTGTGTGGCTCAAAATGTGCAGTCAACAAACTGAAATCTAATCGCACAACATTATTATGTGACATTCCACCAAGTAATGGTAAGTAGTCCCTTGGAGGAGAGCATGGCAACGCACTCCAGTATTCTTGCCTGGAGAATCCCATGGACAGAGGAGCCTGGCAGGCTACAGTCCATAGGGTCGCACAGAGTCAGACATGACTGAGCTTAGCATGCACGAACAGTCAGAAAAAGAACGGCAGTCTTTGAGAACTGTTTCATTTTATAGAGATCAGTCTAAGTTTCTTTTTTCTCAAGGTTTAGTGTTCATTAGGGCAACTGAATCAACTTAATGGATTTCCTGATTTTCAGCAGTTTCTTCAGAATTTTCCTTTCTACCCTTGTGTATTTCCAAGATTCATGATATCTGAGTTAAGCTGAATTGTTTGTAACAAATTGCAGTTTTTTGGTTTATTGTATAAGAAGCATACCAAATGGAAAACAAGTTTTTAGTACCTACTGGAGTATTAACTTTTCCTTAAAGTTAGGATAGTGTATATGGTACAGTATGCTATATATATGGTGTGTGTATATATATATATATATATATATATATAGTATAATGGTTATGAAGGAAGTGAATTCTGATAACTCATTGCCAAGATGCCAACCCAGGCTGTGTTTCTGAGCAAGTTATTCAACCTCTCCATGCCTTGATTCCCTCCTCTGTAAAAGGAAAATAATTAGACTACTTATTGTGAGGCTTGATAAGCCAATGTGTGTAAAGTGGATAAAATGATATCCAAAACATGATCTGTGACTTGCTGTTACTATTACTCTTATTTATTTTTTAAATTTTTAATTATTTGTTTACTTTTGGCTGCACTGGGCCTTCATTGCTTTTTGCACAGGCGTTCGCTAGTTGGGGCCAGCAGGGGCTGCTCTTCCTTGCGACGTGCAGGCTTCTCATTGCGGTGGCTTCTCTTGCTGTGAGCACAGGCTGTAGGAGCACACGGGCTCAGTAGCTGTGGTCCATGGGTTTAGTTTTCCAGCAGCGCGTGGAGTCTTCCCAGACCAGGGCCCCAACCCATGTCTCCTGCATTGACAAGTGGATTATTAACCAGTGGAGCACCAGGGAAGTCCACTCTTACTTAGTTTTATTTAATGGTTAAAAGCCCGCCCTTTAAGGAGCCCCTGAATTCATTCTACCATTGTCATCTCAGCTAAGTGACTCAACTCCTTTCTGCTTCAATTTGTCCAGCTATTGAAAGGAGATAATATTAACCCTAATTCGATGGGTTATTGTGGAGTTTAAATATCGGGTATCTTAAGTACACAATAAACTTTAATTATCTAGCAAAATTTAAGAAGAACCAAAGAGAATAATATAGATGAATAAGGGATATGGTTTATATATAAACATTTTTTTAAAGCATTAACAAAATTTGATGAAGCTTTTCTAAACATTTTTGCTTCTTCTGATTTCTTAAAGAATATTTAGGAAAATGTAACATTTTGTGACTGGGCTTGTTTATCATTTTAACATCAGAGTTGGTATTCTGATTGTTTGTTGTTTTTTTTTTTAATGCAGCAATGCTATCAAGACCTGTCAAGATTTGTTTGCCTTAACACGAGCTCTGCTTCTTTTTTCAACATTTTTGGATTGCATGTCTGTAGTTTTTCTGTCTCTCACCTTGCTTTTAACTGCCACTCCTTGCCATTGTCAGCGCACCTGCTGTGAGTGGTTCTTTGTTCCTTCCTCTCTAATTTGCAGTGTTGAATCCTCTAGGACTGGAAAACTGAACAGGCAGGTTTGTAGAATCATCTATAGTAAGAGGCTCTGAGGAAGGACCTAAGGGTTTTTTCCCTCTGGTGATAATGTGCATTTATTTTGTGAGGTTTTTGACTATTGCTAGACATTCTTATTAACTCACGTATAGCCAGTGAAAGTGACTTTGGGTAAGGAAGGTGTTATTGAAAATATTTGGGGGTTTTGGACATGAGTAAGGGCCTGATGGCAGAACTGAACTCAGTTTGATGTCCTCCTATCACAGGGAGGGGACCCGAGCAAGCCTGTGAAGTGAGTGTGGTCAACGGGAATGATTCCTCTCAGTCCACGGCTCCTTTTACATACAACATGTCAATGACGCCATTCATCACCGAAATAGCTCCCAAGAGAGGCAGTACAGCAGGGGGCACCAGACTTACAGTCTTGGGATCAGGCTTCAGGTACTGTCTTCACGTTACACGTACAGGAGTACGTCTTTCCAGACTCAAGCCATTACACCTGCTTTCTCATGTGCCAGGACAGTGTTTAAATATAGTCAAATAATGTGTACTCAGAGAAGGAAACGGCAACCCACTGCAGTATTCTTCCCTGAAATCCCATGGACAGAGGAGCCTGGAGGCCACAGTCCATGGAGTTGCAAAATAGTCAGACACGATTTCGTGCCTAAATAACAACATTGTGTACCTGGGTTTCCCAGGTGGCGCAGCAGTAAAGAATCCACCTGCCACTGCAGGAGCTGCAAGAGACATGGGTTTGATCCCTGGGTTAGAATGAGGAGGAAATGGAAACTCCAGCCTGGCGGACTACAGTCCATGGGATCGCAAAGAGTCAGGCACAACTGAGCAACTGAGCACTTAAAATGTGTGCCCATCTGCTGAAAAGCCACACTACTGTTTACTGACTGCACACTCTGTGTCACAAATCTTTCTACTCCATAGAATCTTCCTGGCTTACCTTCTTAGATATTTTTAAATCCCATTTTATAGTTAGAAAACTAAAATTAAAGAAGATACTGATTTTCCCCATATCCTAGTAACATCACAAGTATAAATCACTTTCCTGTTATGCTTTCCGCCAAATCTCATTTCCAACCATCATCTGCTTCATTGGTTGAATGAAACATCTCTTCAAGCACCAGATCCATTTCATTGTAACTATTTAGATTCCTTCTTCCTAAACATGTTCATTATTTTGGCTCAAACTTATGTACTGCACTACCATCATCCTTCAAGTAGTTAAGGCTGACTTCAAAACCCCAGATCATTGAAATCATAGCAGGCAAAGCTAATTCCTCACATACTTATAACTACATTGGACTTGGATTTTTACACAGTGGTTAAGTCCCAAAGTCTATGAATATGGCAAAAATGTCAGCTAGACAAAATGATCACAATAAAGTCTCTTATTGAAGTGCCATTTTGGAGAAGAATGTAGAATCTCTCGGTAGTTTGAACCGAAACATTTTTTCTCCAGTGCTGCAGAACTTGCTAGTTTATATAGTTTTATTTCCCAACCTCTTAATCTCTTTGTTTACTTTTTTCTCAACAAATATTTTAAAGTTTTACTGCTCAAAAAAGTGTCAGTCTGCACTTTGATAGCTCATGGGGTAAGATCATTATTTTTACAATAATACAAATAATAGGGTGGTCAGTGTGACCTAGAAATTTGAAAAAAACATCAACGTTTTGTTTTCCTCCTTTTTACTTTACAGTGAAAATGTAGAGGATGTTCTCGTTACCATAGCTGAAGCCACGTGTGATGTTGAGTATTCCAACGAGACCTGTGTCATCTGCATGACAAATGCCCACTCTCCTTCAGGGTGGGCTCCAGTCCATGTCAGCATCAGAAGCACCGGCCTGGCCAAACGGGTAACAGTGCTGTGGCATAGAGTAGTCTCGGCAGTAGAAAAACTACCCTTATGGGAAGTGAAGTCACTAGTAATGGACTTTTTACTTTGTTAATTTCTCCAAAAAATAACTGAGATGTGACTATAAAAAATTTAAAGTAGGTTTTTTTTTACTTATTACTAAAATGTTTATAATTTCAGACTTCTGATTATTCTGGGTTGCAGGTAATTGGTAATAGATTTTTTAAGTTTTTTATTATTGTGAAATGAATCAACTGGCAGCTCTAATGTATTTAAAGTAGGTTATACTTTATTGTTAATGAAGATGTTTGTTGTCAGATTTCTTCATTTTGAGAAATTAAATGATGAAATCTCTAAATTAAATTTTTAAAGTCTCTTGTGTTATGTTACAGGCTAATGCTGACTTCCTGTATGTGGACACTTGGTCCTCCAACTCCTCATGGGGAGGAAAATCTCCCCCAGAGGAAGGCTCCCTAGTTGTTATTACAAAAGGACAGACAATTTTGCTGGATCAAAATACCCCTATCCTGAAAATGTTGCTTATTCAAGGTAAATTTCTGAAAATCTGTTTCTAAGACTCTGCCTATGAAATGGTTCTGTGAGATTAATTTAATCAAGATTCATGATTATGAACATCCACAGTTATATCATGTTTCAAATTCAGAGTGTAGTGCTAAATTTATTAAATTGAGTGTTATTATCCATTTGTGGTTATAAAATTATTTATTGTGTTGCCACCAGAATGTTTTTAATAAAATAGAATAGAAAATATCAGAGTGTACCACATTCATATGGGTAAGCGTGTTTTTTTAAAGTTAAATATTTCTTAAACTTTTGTTTCAATAACTGTGTGTGTTTGTGTGTGTATATGTGTAAGTGAATCCACATGGAGTGAATTAAACAGTAAAATAGTATTTCCTATTTAGAAAAACTAGTATAGTGGGTCCTGGGGATTGTAAAAACCACGGAGATGTGTTAAATTCTATACTAAATGACCCCCTCTTGCTCCTCTTGGATGTCAGATTGGGGTTTAACCTTTGCCTGTGAACCTGCTTTCAACTGTTACCCAAAGTTCTCTCTGCTTCTTAATATTCTATTTTTAATACAGAAAATTAAATAACCAGAACTGGTACAACTATGTGTAAAAGAGAGAATAATTGGCAAGAATAAAACACTTGGAGCTTTAATATATAAAGCTTTGCCATAATGGTCTTAGCTAATCAAAGACCTTTGCTTTTTGTTTTTGTTTCAAATCCTGATATAATAGCAGCATTTCACTTCTTTGAAGTTAATAATTATTGAACATTGGAACAAGTGAAGTTTTACTGTCCACAAAACTACATCAGTCTCTTAAAAAAATGTATCCCAGCACATTCTTTAATTATGCTAATCATAGGCTATAGCTATTGCTGGTGCAAATTAGTGGATAAAAGTTCAATGCTAATGTTGACATTACAATACTTTCTATAAAAAGTATTTTTCTTTTCTTTCAATTTTTTGTTCTTAATTTAAATTTGAGGTCCTGTGTTTGTAGAACTAGAAACTGTAGCTGCACTATTTAGTAGCATTTAAAATAACAAATGATCAAGGGAAAATAATCTGGCTTGGGGTTTGATTTTACTTAATATTGCCAAAGAACTGAAGTGAAGTGACATGCATAGTGATAGCAGATAGGAATAAAAAATCAAATTTTTAATGTATAATTTAATAAATAGCTTTAATATGAATTTTCCTTGTAATATATTTCAAAATTGTATGGTTTTTAGGTGGAACTCTAATATTTCATGAAGCTGACATTGAACTCCAGGCAGAAAATATTCTAATTACAGATGGAGGCATTCTGCAGGTATATGAGATAATTTGAACTGTGTTTATTGATAACCTCTCTCCATTTCTTTTTAAAATATCATGTGTAAAGTGGACAGTTAATTATGCTATACTATCACCAATTTACTTTTTTGTAGATCTCAGTTCTTAGCATAAAGTCTTTTTTCCTGGATCCCAGAATATTTTTGTGCTTTTAATGCGAAGATAAAGCATACTTGCAGAGAGCAGAAATTTAAATACTGCAAAAAAAAAAAAAAATTACCTCTGAGCTATATGTGGCCAAAGTCAATCAGTATCCTTTCCAAAGGCCTGACACAGTGTATTTGACTGACTAGAAAATGTAAGGTTTATCTTATGGAGGAAAATGTAAGGTTTATCTTATGGAGGAAAATGTAAGGTTTATCTTTCTCTCTCCATATTGAGAATGGAGTAATCCATTCTCAAAAGAGGGGAGAGAAGGAAGGAATTTGTTTTTGGGTGATTACAATCGTGGCTAATGAGTTTTAGCTTTTTGAGTGATGCTCGTGAAATCCCTTGCAGATTGGGACAGAAGCAGCCCCATTTCAACACAGGGCGGTCATTACCTTGCACGGGCACCTGAGGTCTCCTGAACTCCCAGTATATGGCGCCAAAACGCTGGCTGTGAGGGAAGGAATCCTGGATCTGCATGGTATGGCTCAGGGAATTGGTCCAGGAGAGACTAGCCAAGAAGCCAGAGATAATCCTCCTGATAACTCTCTAAATGCAGCCTTGCCAAGCTTCTCCTGTCTTTATGGATTCTTTCTTTACCTCCCTTTATCTCTTCCCTCCTTCACACAGGCCAGGTCAGCCCCTACAGACTACCAAGACACACAACCAAGGTCACTCCTGGAAAGCCCTTCCGTCACATTGTTTGCCTAATTTAGCACTTGAGACTGTCCATATTGATTGTTTTCTTTATTCATCCTATCTGAATAGAAAAGCATTAAGTCTGGAAGCAAAAATTGTCATGTCTTCCATTTGTATTTTAAAATGGGCTCTTTCTAACATACAACTATACATTTATAGTTGCATTTTTCTGTAACTATATTCTGGAAAATTATCAGCAAAGAAAAATTATTGTAATCCTGTTTGTGGTGTCAGGGTAGCATTGTTTAAAGGAAGTATGGTGTGAACCTTTTTATATGAAGTCTTCTCTATTGTAATGTGCGTGCGTGCTAAGTCACTCCAGTCGTGTCTGACTCTGTGTGATCCTATAGACTGTAGCCAACTGGGCTCCTCTGTCCATGGGATTCTCCAGGCAAGAATACTGGAGTAGGTTGCCATGCCTTCTTCCAGGGTATCTTCCCAACCCAGGAATTGAACCCACATCTCTTATGTCTCCTGCATTGGCAGGTGCGTTCTTTACCACTAGTGCCACCTGGGAAGCCCTCTCTATGGTAATAATCTACTTCTTTTATAAGTTTATAATATAGAAACACAATACCCAATTATGACCATATATGTCCTGCATTGGGCTAAATATCTACACTAATGAAATTTTCAGAAATTTACACATTTCATTTGTTTCCAGATTATCAATTTAAGCAACTCCTATCAACAAAGACAAGGTAATAGGCCTCTGCCCATGTTATCAATGTATGTCCCTGGTCATTTTATCAATGTATGCCTCTGGCCATTTTATCAAGAGTATTATACCATTCTGGAGAAGGAAATGGCTACCCGCTCTAGTGTTCTTGCCTGGGAAATCCCATGGACAGAGGAGCCTGGTGGGCTACAGTCCATGGGGTCGGAGAGAGACGGACATAACTGAGGGACTAAACAGCAAAATGATGCCATTGATACTGAGTTTATATAAAGGAGATTGTTATCAATGAAATATATAATTGCCAGAAGGACTTTTACAAAATGTGTAGACCCATACATGTTATTAATGTGACTGTTACTTTTATAAAGCAAGCACTCTAAATGTTTTTTTTTTTTTTTGAGAAAGGTATAAGATGGTAAGTTAAAATGAATCTTCTCAAAAGTTATTCAATCCAGGAGATTAAAATGCATAAAACTCTTAGTATTCCAGAAGACATACCTGAGGAAACTCTCAGTTGGTTTGTATGTTGGCTCCAGGCCTGCCTGTTCCTGTGATCTGGACTCGTTTGGCTCATACTGCAAAGGCAGGGGAACGGACTTTGATTTTACAAGAAGCAGTAACATGGAAACCAGGAGATAAGATTGTAATTGCAAGCACAGGACACAGGTATGATATCTTCTAGATCTGATAATTTTGATTTAGAATAGAAATGTGTAACTGTGTAAAAAGGTAAGATTCAGGAGGTCCACAGCCATTTAATTTAAATTTGAAACCTCAAGTAAAGAAGCCTGGACAGCCAAATATTTATTTGCCAGATATTAACATTGAGTTGATCCCCCATGTGAGTTTTTATTGACTGAATTTACCATAAGAAAAAGTATAAATATATACTAATAAAAGATTTTAGTCGCTTTTCATGGTGCAGTTCCCACATAAGATTTCATTTGACAAGAGCATTCTGCTATTAAAAGTTATTTGAAAACCTCTGAGTGATGTCCTGCAGAGTGCAGTAAGTCAGAAAGAGAAAAACAAATACCATATATTAATGTATGAACGTGGAATCTAGAAAGATGGTACAGATGATTTCTTTTTGCAGGGCAGGAATAGAGATGTAGACGTGGGAAATGGACATGTGGACAGAGTGGGGAAAGGGAGGGTGTAACGAATTGGCAGAGTAGCATTGACATATATACACGACCACGTATGGAATAGATGGGCTATGGGAAGCTGCTGTACAGCACAGGGGGTTCACCTCAGTGCTCTGTGATGACCTGATGACCGAGAGGCATGGGATGGTCATTGGGGTGGGAGAGAGATTCAGAAAGAAGGGGATACGTGTATACTTACGGCTGATTCACATTGTACAGCAGAAATTAACACAACATTGAAAGCAATTACACTCCAATAAAAAAAAAAAAAAGAAAACCTCTGAGTGAGAGCTGTAGCTGAGTACATCAATGCATGCAAAAATGTAAATGAGCTTCTTTGTTTGGGGTCACCAACGAGCACAGTTGAAAGCAGCTAGTTAAGTCTTTTTAATCTTACAGTCTTGGCAGTGGTTCCCATGGAGCAAAATTGTTAGTAATGATTGAATGATAGAGATGAAATTATAGTGTAAGTAATAATTAACATGACCTTTGATGTCTGACATTTTATCATGAAACTGCTTATGACCCTTAATTAATGTTTAATTATATAGTTTAGCAAATAAGAAATACAAGGAACAAAACTAATATAGCTACATCTCTTGATGTAAGAGCTTTATAGCAAAGAATATAGCAAGAGGAGCTTTATTTTTGCTCTGTTGTTCAAATTATGTGATAGCAAAATTGGATATAGTTATGTGGATCAGGGAACAAATAGTAATTTATGACAAGAAACAGCTAAGTTGTATTAAGGTCATGACTCAGTTTAGAATTAAAATTCAAGATGGCATTTTGATTTTGTCCCTTTCCAAGTTAAAAATAGACTTGCAGATGTTAGGAAGAGTTAAATACATACTTAGCTTTATAAGCACCCTCTTTTTTTTTCCTCTGCCCTTGGGATGATATAATGACAAAATTAAAAAGCAGCAAAATGACAGGGCTTGCTTATAGAATAGGAAGTCCTCATAGATTTTCTGGGTGAAAGAAAATTAAGTTTAGAATTTAGGGGGTCACAAAGAGTCAGACACGACTGAGTGACTGAACAACAAACCAAAGTTTTAATAAACAAGAATTTAGGAATTTCCCACCAAATCTAATTAGTTGTTCACTATTTCATTTGTAAATCCTATTTGAGAGTTTGCAAAGCAGGTGGTTAAGAATACTACTTCTAAAGTCAGTCGACCTAGGTCCAACCCCCAGCAATGCCCCTCTCTGTGCTTCACTAAAATTGGAATGCTGTTAGTATGTATCTCAAAATTATTGTAAGGATTAAATGAGTTAGTATGTGAAAAACAGAGTGGAACTTGGCTCAAAGTTAGTGCTATATAAATGTTGGATATTATTACAAAGGAAGGAAAGGTGCATTTAGGTGCACCTAACATATAAAATGGCACCCCACTCCAGTACTCTTGCCTGGAAAATCCCATGGACGGAGGAGCCTGGTAGGCTGCAGTTCATGGGGTCGCTAAGAGTCAGACATGACTGAGCGACTTCCCTTTCACTTTTCACTTTCATGCATTGGAGAAGGAAATGGCAACCCACTCCAGTGTTCTTGCCTGGAGAATCCCAGGGACGGGGGAGCCTGATGGGCTGCCGACTATGGGGTCGCACAGAGTCGGACACGACTGAAGCTACTTAACAGCAGCAGCAGCAGCAACATATAAAAATCCTTTTGAGAACTTCTTTTCTAAAAATATCATCTCTGTATCATCTGAATCCAAGAGAATTGGGAGAGGTTAGTCCAAATCACCTGAGGGATCTTATAATATTATTGATACACCCTATCTCAAATATCCTTAATCTCCACTTCCCCCTCCCACCTCCCCCTCTAATTCCTTCCTTGGGTCTTTGGGAATTGCCGGGGACCAGCCCCAGCTGATCCAGGGTATTCGAAGGAGCGACGGCCTAGGCGACTATTTATATGCTAATTAGAGATATAGAGAACAATAGAATGAGGATAGCTCAGTAGGAAAATTCAGTGGAGAAAAGAAGCTGAGTAGCTTGGTTTACGCGGGAGACCAATAAAACTTCAAGACAAGAAGTTTGCACCACTTACGTAGGCCGCAGGCGCCCTCTCGAATAGCGGAAGGTGTCTCACCCTAGACACCTTCTCGAGTGGGTCTTAGAAGCCCAGGCATGATTAGTAAGCGTGGTGGGTTCCGCGCTCCAGATGGAGACTCAGCTTTGAAGGAAGAATGACATGGGGAGACCAAGCGTTGGTGAGCAAGGCCCATAGCTTTATTTTTAACAGGGGCTTTTATACCCTAAGTTACACATAGAGGATAATAGGGGATGCAAAGTCAGCAGTCTTTGGTTCTTATCAAAAACCAAGGTTTCTTTCCTGCAAATGTATCGTATACAAATGGTTTAGGTGATTTACATCATCTTCTGGCCACAAGGCCTACTAACATTTTATGACTCTTGACAAGGACTTATCAACAAAGACTTACTTTCTCTAAGAGTAATTATTTCAAGGTTTGGCACCATCTTCCAAAGATAAAATTGCATTCCTATAGGGCGGATGTGTAATGGGTTTACAACAAAGAAAGAATTTATTACCTTAAGGGTCTAAAGTTACTAACACCAAGGCCACTACTTATTTTTTCTATATACCAACTATTAATTGATACACATTCAAGGATACAATTCAGGGGATGTGAAAACTTGGCAACAAGCATTGACTTATCAATGAAATCCTTTACTAGTTTATTCTGACAGTTTTTAACTCTCTGAGAGGCTCTAAGCTATTTGAATATCTTAAGCTTCCCATGCCTCTCGAGGCTGGGAGACTGTAAACAATCGTATGCATAGCTGCAGGAGTCCGGGTAAACTTGTCAGGCGAGTTAGAGAGCCATCAGAGGGGTTTGGATTTAACCACTCCTAATTGCCCAGGAACTTTATTAATTGGAGCTGTAAGTTAACTCTTTGACACAGAGAGAGAGAGATGGTGGTAGGGGACAGCCCCCAGTAAAGTCAGAGGTGAGAGCACAAAGCAATAAAGTAGGCAGACTCTGGTTTTTTGGGGGAAAATGCTCGAGAATATCCGGGGGGACTCCTGAGGCTCGATCCCGCCTTTGCGTATGCCGAGCCTCCTTCCTCATGACCTTTGTCACGAGTGGAATGCCTCACCGGCTCCCCGCAGGGAATTATGTCTTTCCATCCACTTACCCTTTTGGGAAAAAAAACAGCTTTGGTCTCCTGTTTCTTCTAGCTTTTCTGTCTCTCCCCTCGCCACCTCCCTTTCTCTCTCTCTCAGTTATTCAATCACTTAAATACCATGCCCATTTCTTCCATTTCATTCTCACTCTCCATTTTTTTCCCCTTTAAGCCCTACA